>NC_080398.1:65893165-66196049 GCF_030265065.1 Corythoichthys intestinalis | reverse complement strand
ATTTAAAAATTTTGTTCTAGGACATTTTGTTTGAACGCAATCATCAAACTTAATTAAAAAAGTCATTTAAGCCTTTTCACAGTGAGATCTATGCGATATGGCCGAGAAACGTAATTTTGATGTTAACTCCCAAACCGCTGCGCAGAAGTCAACCAAACTTCACCCATTAGTGTATTGTATCACAATCTAGTAGTTACATGTGGAAATTTGGTTATAGGACATTTGATTTGAGCGCAATCCTCAAACTTAGGTCAAAAAAGCCATTTAAGCCTTTTCACAGTGAGATCTATGCGATATGGCCGAGAAATGTAATTTTGATGTTAACTCCCAAACCGCTGCGCAGAAGTCAACCAAACTTCACCCAATAGTGTATTGTATCACAATCTAGTAGTTACATTTGAAAATTTTGTTCTAGGAAATTTTGTATGAGCGCAATCATCAAACTTAATTAAAAAAGTCATTTAAGCCTTTTCACAATGAGATCTATGCGATATGGCCGAGAAATGTAATTTTGATGTTAACTCCCAAACCGCTGCGCAGAAGTCAACCAAACTTCACCCATTAGTGTATTGTATCACAATCTAGTAGTTACATGTGGAAATTTGGTTATAGGACATTTGATTTGAGCGCAATCCTCAAACTTAGGTCAAAAAAGCCATTTAAGCCTTTTCACAGTGAGATCTATGCGATATGGCCGAGAAATGTAATTTTGATGTTAACTCCCAAACCGCTGCGCAGAAGTCAACCAAACTTCACCCAATAGTGTATTGTATCACATTCTAGTAGTTACATTTGAAAATTTCGTTCTAGGACATTTGGTTTGAGCGCAATCCTCAAATTTAGGTCAAAAAAGCCATTTAAGCCTTTTCACAGTGAGATCTATGCGATATGGCCGAGAAATGTAATTTTGATGTTAACTCCCAAACCGCTGCGCAGAAGTCAACCAAACTTCACCCAATAGTGTATTGTATCACAATCTAGTAGTTACATTTGAAAATTTTGTTCTAGGACATTTTGTTTGAACGCAATCATCAAACTTAATTAAAAAAGTCATTTAAGCCTTTTCACAGTGAGATCTATGCGATATGGCCGAGAAATGTAATTTTGATGTTAACTCCCAAACCGCTGCGCAGAAGTCAACCAAACTTCACCCAATAGTGTATTGTATCACAATCTAGTAGTTACATTTAAAAATTTTGTTCTAGGACATTTTGTTTGAGCGCAATCCTCAAACTTAGGTCAAAAAAGCCATTTAAGCCTTTTCACAGTGAGATCTATGCGATATGGCCGAGAAATGTAATTTTGATGTTAACTCCCAAACCGCTGCGCAGAAGTCAACCAAACTTCACCCAATAGTGTATTGTATCACAATCTAGTAGTTACATTTGAAAATTTTGTTCTAGGAAATTTTGTTTGAGCGCAATCATCAAACTTAATTAAAAAAGTCATTTAAGCCTTTTCACAGTGAGATCTATGCGATATGGCCGAGAAATGTAATTTTGATGTTAACTCCCAAACCGCTGCGCAGAAGTCAACCAAACTTCACCCATTAGTGTATTTTATCACAATCTAGTAGTTACATGTGGAAATTTGGTTCTAGGACATTTGATTTGAGCGCAATCCTCAAACTTAGGTCAAAAAAGCCATTTAAGCCTTTTCACAGTGAGATCTATGCGATATGGCCGAGAAATGTAATTTTGATGTTCACTCCCAAACCGCTGCGCAGAAGTCAACCAAACTTCACCCATTAGTGTATTGTATCACAATCTAGTAGTTACATGTGGAAATTTGGTTATAGGACATTTGATTTGAGCGCAATCCTCAAACTTAGGTCAAAAAAGCCATTTAAGCCTTTTCACAGTGAGATCTATGCGATATGGCCGAGAAATGTAATTTTGATGTTAACTCCCAAACCGCTGCGCAGAAGTCAACCAAACTTCACCCATTAGTGTATTGTATCACAATCTAGTAGTTACATTTGAAAATTTCGTTCTAGGACATTTGGTTTGAGCGCAATCTTTAAACTTAGGTCAAAAAAGCCATTTAAGCCTTTTCACAGTGAGATCTATGCGATATGGCCGAGAAATGTAATTTTGATGTTAACTCCCAAACCGCTGCGCAGAAGTCAACCAAACTTCACCCAATAGTGTATTGTATCACAATCTAGTAGTTACATTTGAAAATTTTGTTCTAGGAAATTTTGTTTGAGCGCAATCATCAAACTTAATTAAAAAAGTCATTTAAGCCTTTTCACAGTGAGATCTATGCGATATGGCCGAGAAATGTAATTTTGATGTTAACTCCCAAACCGCTGCGCAGAAGTCAACCAAACTTCACCCATTAGTGTATTTTATCACAATCTAGTAGTTACATGTGGAAATTTGGTTCTAGGACATTTGATTTGAGCGAAATCCTCAAACTTAGGTCAAAAAAGCCATTTAAGCCTTTTCACAGTGAGATCTATGCGATATGGCCGAGAAATGTAATTTTGATGTTAACTCCCAAACCGCTGCGCAGAAGTCAACCAAACTTCACCCAATAGTGTATTGTATCACAATCTAGTAGTTACATTTAAAAATTTTGTTCTAGGACATTTTGTTTGAACGCAATCATCAAACTTAATTAAAAAAGTCATTTAAGCCTTTTCACAGTGAGATCTATGCGATATGGCCGAGAAATGTAATTTTGATGTTAACTCCCAAACCGCTGCGCAGAAGTCAACCAAACTTCACCCATTAGTGTATTGTATCACAATCTAGTAGTTACATGTGGAAATTTGGTTATAGGACATTTGATTTGAGCGCAATCCTCAAACTTAGGTCAAAAAAGCCATTTAAGCCTTTTCACAGTGAGATCTATGCGATATGGCCGAGAAATGTAATTTTGATGTTAACTCCCAAACCGCTGCGCAGAAGTCAACCAAACTTCACCCAATAGTGTATTGTATCACAATCTAGTAGTTACATTTGAAAATTTTGTTCTAGGACATTTTGTTTGAACGCAATCATCAAACTTAATTAAAAAAGTCATTTAAGCCTTTTCACAGTGAGATCTATGCGATATGGCCGAGAAATGTAATTTTGATGTTAACTCCCAAACCGCTGCGCAGAAGTCAACCAAACTTCACCCATTAGTGTATTGTATCACAATCTAGTAGTTACATGTGGAAATTTGGTTATAGGACATTTGATTTGAGCGCAATCCTCAAACTTAGGTCAAAAAAGCCATTTAAGCCTTTTCACAGTGAGATCTATGCGATATGGCCGAGAAATGTAATTTTGATGTTAACTCCCAAACCGCTGCGCAGAAGTCAACCAAACTTCACCCAATAGTGTATTGTATCACAATCTAGTAGTTACATTTGAAAATTTTGTTCTAGGAAATTTTGTTTGAGCGCAATCATCAAACTTAATTAAAAAAGTCATTTAAGCCTTTTCACAGTGAGATCTATGCGATATGGCCGAGAAATGTAATTTTGATGTTAACTCCCAAACCGCTGCGCAGAAGTCAACCAAACTTCACCCATTAGTGTATTTTATCACAATCTAGTAGTTACATGTGGAAATTTGGTTCTAGGACATTTGATTTGAGCGCAATCCTCAAACTTAGGTCAAAAAAGCCATTTAAGCCTTTTCACAGTGAGATCTATGCGATATGGCCGAGAAATGTAATTTTGATGTTCACTCCCAAACCGCTGCGCAGAAGTCAACCAAACTTCACCCATTAGTGTATTGTATCACAATCTAGTAGTTACATGTGGAAATTTGGTTATAGGACATTTGATTTGAGCGCAATCCTCAAACTTAGGTCAAAAAAGCCATTTAAGCCTTTTCACAGTGAGATCTATGCGATATGGCCGAGAAATGTAATTTTGATGTTAACTCCCAAACCGCTGCGCAGAAGTCAACCAAACTTCACCCATTAGTGTATTGTATCACAATCTAGTAGTTACATTTGAAAATTTCGTTCTAGGACATTTGGTTTGAGCGCAATCTTTAAACTTAGGTCAAAAAAGCCATTTAAGCCTTTTCACAGTGAGATCTATGCGATATGGCCGAGAAATGTAATTTTGATGTTAACTCCCAAACCGCTGCGCAGAAGTCAACCAAACTTCACCCAATAGTGTATTGTATCACAATCTAGTAGTTACATTTGAAAATTTTGTTCTAGGACATTTTGTTTGAACGCAATCATCAAACTTAATTAAAAAAGTCATTTAAGCCTTTTCACAGTGAGATCTATGCGATATGGCCGAGAAATGTAATTTTGATGTTAACTCCCAAACCGCTGCGCAGAAGTCAACCAAACTTCACCCAATAGTGTATTGTATCACAATCTAGTAGTTACATTTGAAAATTTTGTTCTAGGAAATTTTGTTTGAGCGCAATCATCAAACTTAATTAAAAAAGTCATTTAAGCCTTTTCACAGTGAGATCTATGCGATATGGCCGAGAAATGTAATTTTGATGTTAACTCCCAAACCGCTGCGCAGAAGTCAACCAAACTTCACCCATTAGTGTATTTTATCACAATCTAGTAGTTACATGTGGAAATTTGGTTCTAGGACATTTGATTTGAGCGAAATCCTCAAACTTAGGTCAAAAAAGCCATTTAAGCCTTTTCACAGTGAGATCTATGCGATATGGCCGAGAAATGTAATTTTGATGTTAACTCCCAAACCGCTGCGCAGAAGTCAACCAAACTTCACCCAATAGTGTATTGTATCACAATCTAGTAGTTACATTTGAAAATTTTGTTCTAGGAAATTTTGTTTGAGCGCAATCATCAAACTTAATTAAAAAAGTCATTTAAGCCTTTTCACAATGAGATCTATGCGATATGGCCGAGAAATGTAATTTTGATGTTAACTCCCAAACCGCTGCGCAGAAGTCAACCAAACTTCACCCATTAGTGTATTGTATCACAATCTAGTAGTTACATGTGGAAATTTGGTTATAGGACATTTGATTTGAGCGCAATCCTCAAACTTAGGTCAAAAAAGCCATTTAAGCCTTTTCACAGTGAGATCTATGCGATATGGCCGAGAAATGTAATTTTGATGTTAACTCCCAAACCGCTGCGCAGAAGTCAACCAAACTTCACCCAATAGTGTATTGTATCACATTCTAGTAGTTACATTTGAAAATTTCGTTCTAGGACATTTGGTTTGAGCGCAATCCTCAAATTTAGGTCAAAAAAGCCATTTAAGCCTTTTCACAGTGAGATCTATGCGATATGGCCGAGAAATGTAATTTTGATGTTAACTCCCAAACCGCTGCGCAGAAGTCAACCAAACTTCACCCAATAGTGTATTGTATCACAATCTAGTAGTTACATTTGAAAATTTTGTTCTAGGACATTTTGTTTGAACGCAATCATCAAACTTAATTAAAAAAGTCATTTAAGCCTTTTCACAGTGAGATCTATGCGATATGGCCGAGAAATGTAATTTTGATGTTAACTCCCAAACCGCTGCGCAGAAGTCAACCAAACTTCACCCAATAGTGTATTGTATCACAATCTAGTAGTTACATTTAAAAATTTTGTTCTAGGACATTTTGTTTGAGCGCAATCCTCAAACTTAGGTCAAAAAAGCCATTTAAGCCTTTTCACAGTGAGATCTATGCGATATGGCCGAGAAATGTAATTTTGATGTTAACTCCCAAACCGCTGCGCAGAAGTCAACCAAACTTCACCCAATAGTGTATTGTATCACAATCTAGTAGTTACATTTGAAAATTTTGTTCTAGGACATTTTGTTTGAACGCAATCATCAAACTTAATTAAAAAAGTCATTTAAGCCTTTTCACAGTGAGATCTATGCGATATGGCCGAGAAATGTAATTTTGATGTTAACTCCCAAACCGCTGCGCAGAAGTCAACCAAACTTCACCCAATAGTGTATTGTATCACAATCTAGTAGTTACATTTGAAAATTTTGTTCTAGAAAATTTTGTTTGAGCGCAATCATCAAACTTAATTAAAAAAGTCATTTAAGCCTTTTCACAGTGAGATCTATGCGATATGGCCGAGAAATGTAATTTTGATGTTAACTCCCAAACCGCTGCGCAGAAGTCAACCAAACTTCACCCATTAGTGTATTTTATCACAATCTAGTAGTTCCATGTGGAAATTTGGTTCTAGGACATTTGATTTGAGCGCAATCCTCAAACTTAGGTCAAAAAAGCCATTTAAGCCTTTTCACAGTGAGATCTATGCGATATGGCCGAGAAATGTAATTTTGATGTTAACTCCCAAACCGCTGCGCAGAAGTCAACCAAACTTCACCCAATAGTGTATTGTATCACAATCTAGTAGTTACATTTAAAAATTTTGTTCTAGGACATTTTGTTTGAACGCAATCATCAAACTTAATTAAAAAAGTCATTTAAGCCTTTTCACAGTGAGATCTATGCGATATGGCCGAGAAATGTAATTTTGATGTTAACTCCCAAACCGCTGCGCAGAAGTCAACCAAACTTCACCCAATAGTGTATTGTATCACAATCTAGTAGTTACATTTGAAAATTTTGTTCTAGGACATTTTGTTTGAACGCAATCATCAAACTTAATTAAAAAAGTCATTTAAGCCTTTTCACAGTGAGATCTATGCGATATGGCCGAGAAATGTAATTTTGATGTTAACTCCCAAACCGCTGCGCAGAAGTCAACCAAACTTCACCCAATAGTGTATTGTATCACAATCTAGTAGTTACATTTGAAAATTTTGTTCTAGGAAATTTTGTTTGAGCGCAATCATCAAACTTAATTAAAAAAGTCATTTAAGCCTTTTCACAGTGAGATCTATGCGATATGGCCGAGAAATGTAATTTTGATGTTAACTCCCAAACCGCTGCGCAGAGGTCAACCAAACTTCACCCATTAGTGTATTTTATCACAATCTAGTAGTTACATGTGGAAATTTGGTTCTAGGACATTTGATTTGAGCGAAATCCTCAAACTTAGGTCAAAAAAGCCATTTAAGCCTTTTCACAGTGAGATCTATGCGATATGGCCGAGAAATGTAATTTTGATGTTAACTCCCAAACCGCTGCGCAGAAGTCAACCAAACTTCACCCAATAGTGTATTGTATCACAATCTAGTAGTTACATTTGAAAATTTTGTTCTAGGAAATTTTGTTTGAGCGCAATCATCAAACTTAATTAAAAAAGTCATTTAAGCCTTTTCACAATGAGATCTATGCGATATGGCCGAGAAATGTAATTTTGATGTTAACTCCCAAACCGCTGCGCAGAAGTCAACCAAACTTCACCCATTAGTGTATTGTATCACAATCTAGTAGTTACATGTGGAAATTTGGTTATAGGACATTTGATTTGAGCGCAATCCTCAAACTTAGGTCAAAAAAGCCATTTAAGCCTTTTCACAGTGAGATCTATGCGATATGGCCGAGAAATGTAATTTTGATGTTAACTCCCAAACCGCTGCGCAGAAGTCAACCAAACTTCACCCAATAGTGTATTGTATCACATTCTAGTAGTTACATTTGAAAATTTCGTTCTAGGACATTTGGTTTGAGCGCAATCCTCAAATTTAGGTCAAAAAAGCCATTTAAGCCTTTTCACAGTGAGATCTATGCGATATGGCCGAGAAATGTAATTTTGATGTTAACTCCCAAACCGCTGCGCAGAAGTCAACCAAACTTCACCCAATAGTGTATTGTATCACAATCTAGTAGTTACATTTGAAAATTTTGTTCTAGGACATTTTGTTTGAACGCAATCATCAAACTTAATTAAAAAAGTCATTTAAGCCTTTTCACAGTGAGATCTATGCGATATGGCCGAGAAATGTAATTTTGATGTTAACTCCCAAACCGCTGCGCAGAAGTCAACCAAACTTCACCCAATAGTGTATTGTATCACAATCTAGTAGTTACATTTAAAAATTTTGTTCTAGGACATTTTGTTTGAGCGCAATCCTCAAACTTAGGTCAAAAAAGCCATTTAAGCCTTTTCACAGTGAGATCTATGCGATATGGCCGAGAAATGTAATTTTGATGTTAACTCCCAAACCGCTGCGCAGAAGTCAACCAAACTTCACCCAATAGTGTATTGTATCACAATCTAGTAGTTACATTTGAAAATTTTGTTCTAGGACATTTTGTTTGAACGCAATCATCAAACTTAATTAAAAAAGTCATTTAAGCCTTTTCACAGTGAGATCTATGCGATATGGCCGAGAAATGTAATTTTGATGTTAACTCCCAAACCGCTGCGCAGAAGTCAACCAAACTTCACCCAATAGTGTATTGTATCACAATCTAGTAGTTACATTTGAAAATTTTGTTCTAGAAAATTTTGTTTGAGCGCAATCATCAAACTTAATTAAAAAAGTCATTTAAGCCTTTTCACAGTGAGATCTATGCGATATGGCCGAGAAATGTAATTTTGATGTTAACTCCCAAACCGCTGCGCAGAAGTCAACCAAACTTCACCCATTAGTGTATTTTATCACAATCTAGTAGTTCCATGTGGAAATTTGGTTCTAGGACATTTGATTTGAGCGCAATCCTCAAACTTAGGTCAAAAAAGCCATTTAAGCCTTTTCACAGTGAGATCTATGCGATATGGCCGAGAAATGTAATTTTGATGTTAACTCCCAAACCGCTGCGCAGAAGTCAACCAAACTTCACCCAATAGTGTATTGTATCACAATCTAGTAGTTACATTTAAAAATTTTGCTCTAGGACATTTTGTTTGAACGCAATCATCAAACTTAATTAAAAAAGTCATTTAAGCCTTTTCACAGTGAGATCTATGCGATATGGCCGAGAAATGTAATTTTGATGTTAACTCCCAAACCGCTGCGCAGAAGTCAACCAAACTTCACCCATTAGTGTATTGTATCACAATCTAGTAGTTACATGTGGAAATTTTGTTCTAGGACATTTGATTTGAGCGCAATCCTCAAACTTAGGTCAAAAAAGCCATTTAAGCCTTTTCACAGTGAGATCTATGCGATATGGCCGAGAAATGTAATTTTGATGTTAACTCCCAAACCGCTGCGCAGAAGTCAACCAAACTTCACCCAATAGTGTATTGTATCACAATCTAGTAGTTACATGTGGAAATTTGGTTATAGGACATTTGATTTGAGCGCAATCCTCAAACTTAGGTCAAAAAAGCCATTTAAGCCTTTTCACAGTGAGATCTATGCGATATGGCCGAGAAATGTAATTTTGATGTTAAGTCCCAAACCGCTGCGCAGAAGTCAACCAAACTTCACCCATTAGTGTATTGTATCACAATCTAGTAGTTACATTTGAAAATTTCGTTCTAGGACATTTGGTTTAAACGCAATCTTTAAACTTAGGTCAAAAAAGCCATTTAAGCCTTTTCACAGTGAGATCTATGCGATATGGCCGAGAAATGTAATTTTGATGTTAACTCCCAAACCGCTGCGCAGAAGTCAACCAAACTTCACCCAATAGTGTATTGTATCACAATCTAGTAGTTACATTTGAAAATTTTGTTCTAGGACATTTTGTTTGAACGCAATCATCAAACTTAATTAAAAAAGTCATTTAAGCCTTTTCACAGTGAGATCTATGCGATATGGCCGAGAAATGTAATTTTGATGTTAACTCCCAAACCGCTGCGCAGAAGTCAACCAAACTTCACCCAATAGTGTATTGTATCACAATCTAGTAGTTACATTTGAAAATTTTGTTCTAGGAAATTTTGTTTGAGCGCAATCATCAAACTTAATTAAAAAAGTCATTTAAGCCTTTTCACAGTGAGATCTATGCGATATGGCCGAGAAATGTAATTTTGATGTTAACTCCCAAACCGCTGCGCAGAAGTCAACCAAACTTCACCCATTAGTGTATTTTATCACAATCTAGTAGTTACATGTGGAAATTTGGTTCTAGGACATTTGATTTGAGCGAAATCCTCAAACTTAGGTCAAAAAAGCCATTTAAGCCTTTTCACAGTGAGATCTATGCGATATGGCCGAGAAATGTAATTTTGATGTTAACTCCCAAACCGCTGCGCAGAAGTCAACCAAACTTCACCCAATAGTGTATTGTATCACAATCTAGTAGTTACATTTAAAAATTTTGTTCTAGGACATTTTGTTTGAACGCAATCATCAAACTTAATTAAAAAAGTCATTTAAGCCTTTTCACAGTGAGATCTATGCGATATGGCCGAGAAATGTAATTTTGATGTTAACTCCCAAACCGCTGCGCAGAAGTCAACCAAACTTCACCCAATAGTGTATTGTATCACAATCTAGTAGTTACATTTGAAAATTTTGTTCTAGGAAATTTTGTTTGAGCGCAATCATCAAACTTAATTAAAAAAGTCATTTAAGCCTTTTCACAGTGAGATCTATGCGATATGGCCGAGAAATGTAATTTTGATGTTAACTCCCAAACCGCTGCGCAGAAGTCAACCAAACTTCACCCATTAGTGTATTGTATCACAATCTAGTAGTTACATGTGGAAATTTGGTTATAGGACATTTGATTTGAGCGCAATCCTCAAACTTAGGTCAAAAAAGCCATTTAAGCCTTTTCACAGTGAGATCTATGCGATATGGCCGAGAAATGTAATTTTGATGTTAACTCCCAAACCGCTGCGCAGAAGTCAACCAAACTTCACCCAATAGTGTATTGTATCACATTCTAGTAGTTACATTTGAAAATTTCGTTCTAGGACATTTGGTTTGAGCGCAATCCTCAAACTTAGGTCAAAAAAGCCATTTAAGCCTTTTCACAGTGAGATCTATGCGATATGGCCGAGAAATGTAATTTTGATGTTAACTCCCAAACCGCTGCGCAGAAGTCAACCAAACTTCACCCAATAGTGTATTGTATCACAATCTAGTAGTTACATTTGAAAATTTTGTTCTAGGACATTTTGTTTGAACGCAATCATCAAACTTAATTAAAAAAGTCATTTAAGCCTTTTCACAGTGAGATCTATGCGATGTGGCCGAGAAATGTAATTTTGATGTTAACTCCCAAACCGCTGCGCAGAAGTCAACCAAACTTCACCCAATAGTGTATTGTATCACAATCTAGTAGTTACATTTAAAAATTTTGTTCTAGGACATTTTGTTTGAACGCAATCATCAAACTTAATTAAAAAAGTCATTTAAGCCTTTTCACAGTGAGATCTATGCGATATGGCCGAGAAATGTAATTTTGATGTTAACTCCCAAACCGCTGCGCAGAAGTCAACCAAACTTCACCCATTAGTGTATTGTATCACAATCTAGTAGTTACATGTGGAAATTTGGTTATAGGACATTTGATTTGAGCGCAATCCTCAAACTTAGGTCAAAAAAGCCATTTAAGCCTTTTCACAGTGAGATCTATGCGATATGGCCGAGAAATGTAATTTTGATGTTAACTCCCAAACCGCTGCGCAGAAAACCAAACTTCACCCAATAGTGTATTGTATCACAATCTAGTAGTTACATTTGAAAATTTTGTTCTAGGAAATTTTGTTTGAGCGCAATCATCAAACTTAATTTAAAAAGTCATTTAAGCCTTTTCACAGTGAGATCTATGCGATATGGCCGAGAAATGTAATTTTGATGTTAACTCCCAAACCGCTGCGCAGAAGTCAACCAAACTTCACCCATTAGTGTATTTTATCACAATCTAGTAGTTACATGTGGAAATTTGGTTCTAGGACATTTGATTTGAGCGCAATCCTCAAACTTAGGTCAAAAAAGCCATTTAAGCCTTTTCACAGTGAGATCTATGCGATATGGCCGAGAAATGTAATTTTGATGTTCACTCCCAAACCGCTGCGCAGAAGTCAACCAAACTTCACCCATTAGTGTATTGTATCACAATCTAGTAGTTACATGTGGAAATTTGGTTATAGGACATTTGATTTGAGCGCAATCCTCAAACTTAGGTCAAAAAAGCCATTTAAGCCTTTTCACAGTGAGATCTATGCGATATGGCCGAGAAATGTAATTTTGATGTTAACTCCCAAACCGCTGCGCAGAAGTCAACCAAACTTCACCCATTAGTGTATTGTATCACAATCTAGTAGTTACATGTGGAAATTTGGTTATAGGACATTTGATTTGAGCGCAATCCTCAAACTTAGGTCAAAAAAGCCATTTAAGCCTTTTCACAGTGAGATCTATGCGATATGGCCGAGAAATGTAATTTTGATGTTAACTCCCAAACCGCTGCGCAGAAGTCAACCAAACTTCACCCAATAGTGTATTGTATCACAATCTAGTAGTTACATTTGAAAATTTTGTTCTAGGAAATTTTGTTTGAGCGCAATCATCAAACTTAATTAAAAAAGTCATTTAAGCCTTTTCACAGTGAGATCTATGCGATATGGCCGAGAAATGTAATTTTGATGTTAACTCCCAAACCGCTGCGCAGAAGTCAACCAAACTTCACCCAATAGTGTATTGTATCACAATCTAGTAGTTACATTTGAAAATTTTGTTCTAGGAAATTTTGTTTGAGCGCAATCATCAAACTTAATTAAAAAAGTCATTTAAGCCTTTTCACAGTGAGATCTATGCGATATGGCCGAGAAATGTAATTTTGATGTTAACTCCCAAACCGCTGCGCAGAAGTCAACCAAACTTCACCCATTAGTGTATTGTATCACAATCTAGTAGTTACATGTGGAAATTTTGTTCTAGGACATTTGATTTGAGCGCAATCCTCAAACTTAGGTCAAAAAAGCCATTTAAGCCTTTTCACAGTGAGATCTATGCGATATGGCCGAGAAATGTAATTTTGATGTTAACTCCCAAACCGCTGCGCAGAAGTCAACCAAACTTCACCCAATAGTGTATTGTATCACAATCTAGTAGTTACATGTGGAAATTTGGTTATAGGACATTTGATTTGAGCGCAATCCTCAAACTTAGGTCAAAAAAGCCATTTAAGCCTTTTCACAGTGAGATCTATGCGATATGGCCGAGAAATGTAATTTTGATGTTAAGTCCCAAACCGCTGCGCAGAAGTCAACCAAACTTCACCCATTAGTGTATTGTATCACAATCTAGTAGTTACATTTGAAAATTTCGTTCTAGGACATTTGGTTTAAACGCAATCTTTAAACTTAGGTCAAAAAAGCCATTTAAGCCTTTTCACAGTGAGATCTATGCGATATGGCCGAGAAATGTAATTTTGATGTTAACTCCCAAACCGCTGCGCAGAAGTCAACCAAACTTCACCCAATAGTGTATTGTATCACAATCTAGTAGTTACATTTGAAAATTTTGTTCTAGGACATTTTGTTTGAACGCAATCATCAAACTTAATTAAAAAAGTCATTTAAGCCTTTTCACAGTGAGATCTATGCGATATGGCCGAGAAATGTAATTTTGATGTTAACTCCCAAACCGCTGCGCAGAAGTCAACCAAACTTCACCCAATAGTGTATTGTATCACAATCTAGTAGTTACATTTGAAAATTTTGTTCTAGGAAATTTTGTTTGAGCGCAATCATCAAACTTAATTAAAAAAGTCATTTAAGCCTTTTCACAGTGAGATCTATGCGATATGGCCGAGAAATGTAATTTTGATGTTAACTCCCAAACCGCTGCGCAGAAGTCAACCAAACTTCACCCATTAGTGTATTTTATCACAATCTAGTAGTTACATGTGGAAATTTGGTTCTAGGAAATTTGATTTGAGCGAAATCCTCAAACTTAGGTCAAAAAAGCCATTTAAGCCTTTTCACAGTGAGATCTATGCGATATGGCCGAGAAATGTAATTTTGATGTTAACTCCCAAACCGCTGCGCAGAAGTCAACCAAACTTCACCCAATAGTGTATTGTATCACAATCTAGTAGTTACATTTAAAAATTTTGTTCTAGGACATTTTGTTTGAACGCAATCATCAAACTTAATTAAAAAAGTCATTTAAGCCTTTTCACAGTGAGATCTATGCGATATGGCCGAGAAATGTAATTTTGATGTTAACTCCCAAACCGCTGCGCAGAAGTCAACCAAACTTCACCCAATAGTGTATTGTATCACAATCTAGTAGTTACATTTGAAAATTTTGTTCTAGGAAATTTTGTTTGAGCGCAATCATCAAACTTAATTAAAAAAGTCATTTAAGCCTTTTCACAGTGAGATCTATGCGATATGGCCGAGAAATGTAATTTTGATGTTAACTCCCAAACCGCTGCGCAGAAGTCAACCAAACTTCACCCATTAGTGTATTGTATCACAATCTAGTAGTTACATGTGGAAATTTGGTTATAGGACATTTGATTTGAGCGCAATCCTCAAACTTAGGTCAAAAAAGCCATTTAAGCCTTTTCACAGTGAGATCTATGCGATATGGCCGAGAAATGTAATTTTGATGTTAACTCCCAAACCGCTGCGCAGAAGTCAACCAAACTTCACCCAATAGTGTATTGTATCACATTCTAGTAGTTACATTTGAAAATTTCGTTCTAGGACATTTGGTTTGAGCGCAATCCTCAAACTTAGGTCAAAAAAGCCATTTAAGCCTTTTCACAGTGAGATCTATGCGATATGGCCGAGAAATGTAATTTTGATGTTAACTCCCAAACCGCTGCGCAGAAGTCAACCAAACTTCACCCAATAGTGTATTGTATCACAATCTAGTAGTTACATTTGAAAATTTTGTTCTAGGACATTTTGTTTGAACGCAATCATCAAACTTAATTAAAAAAGTCATTTAAGCCTTTTCACAGTGAGATCTATGCGATGTGGCCGAGAAATGTAATTTTGATGTTAACTCCCAAACCGCTGCGCAGAAGTCAACCAAACTTCACCCAATAGTGTATTGTATCACAATCTAGTAGTTACATTTAAAAATTTTGTTCTAGGACATTTTGTTTGAACGCAATCATCAAACTTAATTAAAAAAGTCATTTAAGCCTTTTCACAGTGAGATCTATGCGATATGGCCGAGAAATGTAATTTTGATGTTAACTCCCAAACCGCTGCGCAGAAGTCAACCAAACTTCACCCATTAGTGTATTGTATCACAATCTAGTAGTTACATGTGGAAATTTGGTTATAGGACATTTGATTTGAGCGCAATCCTCAAACTTAGGTCAAAAAAGCCATTTAAGCCTTTTCACAGTGAGATCTATGCGATATGGCCGAGAAATGTAATTTTGATGTTAACTCCCAAACCGCTGCGCAGAAAACCAAACTTCACCCAATAGTGTATTGTATCACAATCTAGTAGTTACATTTGAAAATTTTGTTCTAGGAAATTTTGTTTGAGCGCAATCATCAAACTTAATTTAAAAAGTCATTTAAGCCTTTTCACAGTGAGATCTATGCGATATGGCCGAGAAATGTAATTTTGATGTTAACTCCCAAACCGCTGCGCAGAAGTCAACCAAACTTCACCCATTAGTGTATTTTATCACAATCTAGTAGTTACATGTGGAAATTTGGTTCTAGGACATTTGATTTGAGCGCAATCCTCAAACTTAGGTCAAAAAAGCCATTTAAGCCTTTTCACAGTGAGATCTATGCGATATGGCCGAGAAATGTAATTTTGATGTTCACTCCCAAACCGCTGCGCAGAAGTCAACCAAACTTCACCCATTAGTGTATTGTATCACAATCTAGTAGTTACATGTGGAAATTTGGTTATAGGACATTTGATTTGAGCGCAATCCTCAAACTTAGGTCAAAAAAGCCATTTAAGCCTTTTCACAGTGAGATCTATGCGATATGGCCGAGAAATGTAATTTTGATGTTAACTCCCAAACCGCTGCGCAGAAGTCAACCAAACTTCACCCATTAGTGTATTGTATCACAATCTAGTAGTTACATGTGGAAATTTGGTTATAGGACATTTGATTTGAGCGCAATCCTCAAACTTAGGTCAAAAAAGCCATTTAAGCCTTTTCACAGTGAGATCTATGCGATATGGCCGAGAAATGTAATTTTGATGTTAACTCCCAAACCGCTGCGCAGAAGTCAACCAAACTTCACCCAATAGTGTATTGTATCACAATCTAGTAGTTACATTTGAAAATTTTGTTCTAGGAAATTTTGTTTGAGCGCAATCATCAAACTTAATTAAAAAAGTCATTTAAGCCTTTTCACAGTGAGATCTATGCGATATGGCCGAGAAATGTAATTTTGATGTTAACTCCCAAACCGCTGCGCAGAAGTCAACCAAACTTCACCCATTAGTGTATTGTATCACAATCTAGTAGTTACATGTGGAAATTTGGTTATAGGACATTTGATTTGAGCGCAATCCTCAAACTTAGGTCAAAAAAGCCATTTAAGCCTTTTCACAGTGAGATCTATGCGATATGGCCGAGAAATGTAATTTTGATGTTAACTCCCAAACCGCTGCGCAGAAAACCAAACTTCACCCAATAGTGTATTGTATCACAATCTAGTAGTTACATTTGAAAATTTTGTTCTAGGAAATTTTGTTTGAGCGCAATCATCAAACTTAATTTAAAAAGTCATTTAAGCCTTTTCACAGTGAGATCTATGCGATATGGCCGAGAAATGTAATTTTGATGTTAACTCCCAAACCGCTGCGCAGAAGTCAACCAAACTTCACCCATTAGTGTATTTTATCACAATCTAGTAGTTACATGTGGAAATTTGGTTCTAGGACATTTGATTTGAGCGCAATCCTCAAACTTAGGTCAAAAAAGCCATTTAAGCCTTTTCACAGTGAGATCTATGCGATATGGCCGAGAAATGTAATTTTGATGTTCACTCCCAAACCGCTGCGCAGAAGTCAACCAAACTTCACCCATTAGTGTATTGTATCACAATCTAGTAGTTACATGTGGAAATTTGGTTATAGGACATTTGATTTGAGCGCAATCATTAAACTTAGGTCAAAAAAGCCATTTAAGCCTTTTCACAGTGAGATCTATGCGATATGGCCGAGAAATGTAATTTTGATGTTAACTCCCAAACCGCTGCGCAGAAGTCAACCAAACTTCACCCATTAGTGTATTGTATCACAATCTAGTAGTTACATTTGAAAATTTCGTTCTAGGACATTTGGTTTGAGCGCAATCTTTAAACTTAGGTCAAAAAAGCCATTTAAGCCTTTTCACAGTGAGATCTATGCGATATGGCCGAGAAATGTAATTTTGATGTTAACTCCCAAACCGCTGCGCAGAAGTCAACCAAACTTCACCCAATAGTGTATTGTATCACAATCTAGTAGTTACATTTGAAAATTTTGTTCTAGGACATTTTGTTTGAACGCAATCATCAAACTTAATTAAAAAAGTCATTTAAGCCTTTTCACAGTGAGATCTATGCGATATGGCCGAGAAATGTAATTTTGATGTTAACTCCCAAACCGCTGCGCAGAAGTCAACCAAACTTCACCCAATAGTGTATTGTATCACAATCTAGTAGTTACATTTGAAAATTTTGTTCTAGGAAATTTTGTTTTAGCGCAATCATCAAACTTAATTAAAAAAGTCATTTAAGCCTTTTCACAGTGAGATCTATGCGATATGGCCGAGAAATGTAATTTTGATGTTAACTCCCAAACCGCTGCGCAGAAGTCAACCAAACTTCACCCAATAGTGTATTGTATCACAATCTAGTAGTTACATTTGAAAATTTTGTTCTAGGAAATTTTGTTTTAGCGCAATCATCAAACTTAATTAAAAAAGTCATTTAAGCCTTTTCACAGTGAGATCTATGCGATATGGCCGAGAAATGTAATTTTGATGTTAACTCCCAAACCGCTGCGCAGAAGTCAACCAAACTTCACCCATTAGTGTATTTTATCACAATCTAGTAGTTACATGTGGAAATTTGGTTCTAGGACATTTGATTTGAGCGAAATCCTCAAACTTAGGTCAAAAAAGCCATTTAAGCCTTTTCACAGTGAGATCTATGCGATATGGCCGAGAAATGTAATTTTGATGTTAACTCCCAAACCGCTGCGCAGAAGTCAACCAAACTTCACCCAATAGTGTATTGTATCACAATCTAGTAGTTACATTTAAAAATTTTGTTCTAGGACATTTTGTTTGAACGCAATCATCAAACTTAATTAAAAAAGTCATTTAAGCCTTTTCACAGTGAGATCTATGCGATATGGCCGAGAAATGTAATTTTGATGTTAACTCCCAAACCGCTGCGCAGAAAACAACCAAACTTCACCCATTAGTGTATTGTATCACAATCTAGTAGTTACATGTGGAAATTTGGTTATAGGACATTTGATTTGAGCGCAATCCTCAAACTTAGGTCAAAAAAGCCATTTAAGCCTTTTCACAGTGAGATCTATGCGATATGGCCGAGAAATGTAATTTTGATGTTAACTCCCAAACCGCTGCGCAGAAGTCAACCAAACTTCACCCAATAGTGTATTGTATCACAATCTAGTAGTTACATTTGAAAATTTTGTTCTAGGAAATTTTGTTTGAGCGCAATCATCAAACTTAATTAAAAAAGTCATTTAAGCCTTTTCACAGTGAGATCTATGCGATATGGCCGAGAAATGTAATTTTGATGTTAACTCCCAAACCGCTGCGCAGAAGTCAACCAAACTTCACCCATTAGTGTATTGTATCACAATCTAGTAGTTACATGTGGAAATTTGGTTATAGGACATTTGATTTGAGCGCAATCCTCAAACTTAGGTCAAGAAAGCCATTTAAGCCTTTTCACAGTGAGATCTATGCGATATGGCCGAGAAATGTAATTTTGATGTTAACTCCCAAACCGCTGCGCAGAAGTCAACCAAACTTCACCCAATAGTGTATTGTATCACATTCTAGTAGTTACATTTGAAAATTTCGTTCTAGGACATTTGGTTTGAGCGCAATCCTCAAACTTAGGTCAAAAAAGCCATTTAAGCCTTTTCACAGTGAGATCTATGCGATATGGCCGAGAAATGTAATTTTGATGTTAACTCCCAAACCGCTGCGCAGAAGTCAACCAAACTTCACCCAATAGTGTATTGTATCACAATCTAGTAGTTACATTTGAAAATTTTGTTCTAGGACATTTTGTTTGAACGCAATCATCAAACTTAATTAAAAAAGTCATTTAAGCCTTTTCACAGTGAGATCTATGCGATATGGCCGAGAAATGTAATTTTGATGTTAACTCCCAAACCGCTGCGCAGAAGTCAACCAAACTTCACCCAATAGTGTATTGTATCACAATCTAGTAGTTACATTTAAAAATTTTGTTCTAGGACATTTTGTTTGAGCGCAATCCTCAAACTTAGGTCAAAAAAGCCATTTAAGCCTTTTCACAGTGAGATCTATGCGATATGGCCGAGAAATGTAATTTTGATGTTAACTCCCAAACCGCTGCGCAGAAGTCAACCAAACTTCACCCAATAGTGTATTGTATCACAATCTAGTAGTTACATTTAAAAATTTTGTTCTAGGACATTTTGTTTGAACGCAATCATCAAACTTAATTAAAAAAGTCATTTAAGCCTTTTCACAGTGAGATCTATGCGATATGGCCGAGAAATGTAATTTTGATGTTAACTCCCAAACCGCTGCGCAGAAGTCAACCAAACTTAACCCATTAATGTATTGTATCACAATCTAGTAGTTACATGTGGAAATTTGGTTATAGGACATTTGATTTGAGCGCAATCCTCAAACTTAGGTCAAAAAAGCCATTTAAGCCTTTTCACAGTGAGATCTATGCGATATGGCCGAGAAATGTAATTTTGATGTTAACTCCCAAACCGCTGCGCAGAAGTCAAATAAACTTCACCCAATAGTGTATTGTATCACAATCTAGTAGTTACATTTGAAAATTTTGTTCTAGGAAATTTTGTTTGAGCGCAATCATCAAACTTAATTAAAAAAGTCATTTAAGCCTTTTCACAGTGAGATCTATGCGATATGGCCGAGAAATGTAATTTTGATGTTAACTCCCAAACCGCTGCGCAGAAGTCAACCAAACTTCACCCATTAGTGTATTGTATCACAATCTAGTAGTTACATGTGGAAATTTGGTTATAGGACATTTGATTTGAGCGCAATCCTCAAACTTAGGTCAAAAAAGCCATTTAAGCCTTTTCACAGTGAGATCTATGCGATATGGCCGAGAAATGTAATTTTGATGTTAACTCCCAAACCGCTGCGCAGAAGTCAACCAAACTTCACCCAATAGTGTATTGTATCACAATCTAGTAGTTACATTTAAAAATTTTGTTCTAGGACATTTTGTTTGAGCGCAATCCTCAAACTTAGGTCAAAAAAGCCATTTAAGCCTTTTCACAGTGAGATCTATGCGATATGGCCGAGAAATGTAATTTTGATGTTAACTCCCAAACCGCTGCGCAGAAGTCAACCAAACTTCACCCAATAGTGTATTGTATCACAATCTAGTAGTTACATTTGAAAATTTTGTTCTAGGACATTTTGTTTGAACGCAATCATCAAACTTAATTAAAAAAGTCATTTAAGCCTTTTCACAGTGAGATCTATGCGATATGGCCGAGAAATGTAATTTTGATGTTAACTCCCAAACCGCTGCGCAGAAGTCAACCAAACTTCACCCAATAGTGTATTGTATCACAATCTAGTAGTTACATTTGAAAATTTTGTTCTAGGACATTTTGTTTGAGCGCAATCCTCAAACTTAGGTCAAAAAAGCCATTTAAGCCTTTTCACAGTGAGATCTATGCGATATGGCCGAGAAATGTAATTTTGATGTTAACTCCCAAACCGCTGCGCAGAAGTCAACCAAACTTCAACCAATAGTGTATTGTATCACAATCTAGTAGTTACATTTGAAAATTTTGTTCTAGGACATTTTGTTTGAACGCAATCATCAAACTTAATTAAAAAAGTCATTTAAGCCTTTTCACAGTGAGATCTATGCGATATGGCCGAGAAATGTAATTTTGATGTTAACTCCCAAACCGCTGCGCAGAAGTCAACCAAACTTCACCCAATAGTGTATTGTATCACAATCTAGTAGTTACATTTGAAAATTTTGTTCTAGGAAATTTTGTTTGAGCGCAATCATCAAACTTAATTAAAAAAGTCATTTAAGCCTTTTCACAGTGAGATCTATGCGATATGGCCGAGAAATGTAATTTTGATGTTAACTCCCAAACCGCTTCGCAGAAGTCAACCAAACTTCACCCATTAGTGTATTTTATCACAATCTAGTAGTTACATGTGGAAATTTGGTTCTAGGACATTTGATTTGAGCGCAATCCTCAAACTTAGGTCAAAAAAGCCATTTAAGCCTTTTCACAGTGAGATCTATGCGATATGGCCGAGAAATGTAATTTTGATGTTAACTCCCAAACCGCTGCGCAGAAGTCAACCAAACTTCACCCAATAGTGTATTGTATCACAATCTAGTAGTTACATTTAAAAATTTTGTTCTAGGACATTTTGTTTGAACACAATCATCAAACTTAATTAAAAAAGTCATTTAAGCCTTTTCACAGTGAGATCTATGCGATATGGCCGAGAAATGTAATTTTGATGTTAACTCCCAAACCGCTGCGCAGAAGTCAACCAAACTTCACCCATTAGTGTATTGTATCACAATCTAGTAGTTACATGTGGAAATTTGGTTATAGGACATTTGATTTGAGCGCAATCCTCAAACTTAGGTCAAAAAAGCCATTTAAGCCTTTTCACAGTGAGATCTATGCGATATGGCCGAGAAATGTAATTTTGATGTTAACTCCCAAACCGCTGCGCAGAAGTCAACCAAACTTCACCCAATAGTGTATTGTATCACAATCTAGTAGTTACATTTGAAAATTTTGTTCTAGGAAATTTTGTTTGACCGCAATCATCAAACTTAATTAAAAAAGTCATTTAAGCCTTTTCACAGTGAGATCTATGCGATATGGCCGAGAAATGTAATTTTGATGTTAACTCCCAAACCGCTGCGCAGAAGTCAACCAAACTTCACCCATTAGTGTATTTTATCACAATCTAGTAGTTACATGTGGAAATTTGGTTCTAGGACATTTGATTTGAGCGCAATCCTCAAACTTAGGTCAAAAAAGCCATTTAAGCCTTTTCACAGTGAGATCTATGCGATATGGCCGAGAAATGTAATTTTGATGTTAACTCCCAAACCGCTGCGCAGAAGTCAACCAAACTTCACCCAATAGTGTATTGTATCACATTCTAGTAGTTACATTTGAAAATTTCGTTCTAGGACATTTGGTTTGAGCGCAATCCTCAAACTTAGGTCAAAAAAGCCATTTAAGCCTTTTCACAGTGAGATCTATGCGATATGGCCGAGAAATGTAATTTTGATGTTAACTCCCAAACCGCTGCGCAGAAGTCAACCAAACTTCACCCAATAGTGTATTGTATCACAATCTAGTAGTTACATTTGAAAATTTTGTTCTAGGAAATTTTGTTTGAACGCAATCATCAAACTTAATTAAAAAAGTCATTTAAGCCTTTTCACAGTGAGATCTATGCGATATGGCCGAGAAATGTAATTTTGATGTTAACTCCCAAACCGCTGCGCAGAAGTCAACCAAACTTCACCCAATAGTGTATTGTATCACAATCTAGTAGTTACATTTGAAAATTTTGTTCTAGGACATTTTGTTTGAGCGCAATCCTCAAACTTAGGTCAAAAAAGCCATTTAAGCCTTTTCACAGTGAGATCTATGCGATATGGCCGAGAAATGTAATTTTGATGTTAACTCCCAAACCGCTGCGCAGAAGTCAACCAAACTTCACCCAATAGTGTATTGTATCACAATCTAGTAGTTACATTTGAAAATTTTGTTCTAGGACATTTTGTTTGAACGCAATCATCAAACTTAATTAAAAAAGTCATTTAAGCCTTTTCACAGTGAGATCTATGCGATATGGCCAAGAAATGTAATTTTGATGTTAACTCCCAAACCTCTGCGCAGAAGTCAACCAAACTTCACCCAATAGTGTATTGTATCACAATCTAGTAGTTACATTTGAAAATTTTGTTCTAGGAAATTTTGTTTGAGCGCAATCATCAAACTTAATTAAAAAAGTCATTTAAGCCTTTTCACAGTGAGATCTATGCGATATGGCCGAGAAATGTAATTTTGATGTTAACTCCCAAACCGCTTCGCAGAAGTCAACCAAACTTCACCCATTAGTGTATTTTATCACAATCTAGTAGTTACATGTGGAAATTTGGTTCTAGGACATTTGATTTGAGCGCAATCCTCAAACTTAGGTCAAAAAAGCCATTTAAGCCTTTTCACAGTGAGATCTATGCGATATGGCCGAGAAATGTAATTTTGATGTTAACTCCCAAACCGCTGCGCAGAAGTCAACCAAACTTCACCCAATAGTGTATTGTATCACAATCTAGTAGTTACATTTAAAAATTTTGTTCTAGGACATTTTGTTTGAACGCAATCATCAAACTTAATTAAAAAAGTCATTTAAGCCTTTTCACAGTGAGATCTATGCGATATGGCCGAGAAATGTAATTTTGATGTTAACTCCCAAACCGCTGCGCAGAAGTCAACCAAACTTCACCCATTAGTGTATTGTATCACAATCTAGTAGTTACATGTGGAAATTTGGTTATAGGACATTTGATTTGAGCGCAATCCTCAAACTTAGGTCAAAAAAGCCATTTAAGCCTTTTCACAGTGAGATCTATGCGATATGGCCGAGAAATGTAATTTTGATGTTAACTCCTAAACCGCTGCGCAGAAGTCAACCAAACTTCACCCAATAGT
Source organism: Corythoichthys intestinalis (assembly GCF_030265065.1). Taxonomy (NCBI): domain Eukaryota; kingdom Metazoa; phylum Chordata; class Actinopteri; order Syngnathiformes; family Syngnathidae; genus Corythoichthys; species Corythoichthys intestinalis. The sequence continues at coordinate 66,172,381 of NC_080398.1, read as the reverse complement.
GTATTGTATCACAATCTAGTAGTTACATTTGAAAATTTTGTTCTAGGAAATTTTGTTTGAGCGCAATCATCAAACTTAATTAAAAAAGTCATTTAAGCCTTTTCACAGTGAGATCTATGCGATATGGCCGAGAAATGTAATTTTGATGTTAACTCCCAAACCGCTGCGCAGAAGTCAACCAAACTTCACCCATTAGTGTATTTTATCACAATCTAGTAGTTACATGTGGAAATTTGGTTCTAGGACATTTGATTTGAGCGCAATCCTCAAACTTAGGTCAAAAAAGCCATTTAAGCCTTTTCACAGTGAGATCTATGCGATATGGCCGAGAAATGTAATTTTGATGTTAACTCCCAAACCGCTGCGCAGAAGTCAACCAAACTTCACCCAATAGTGTATTGTATCACAATCTAGTAGTTACATTTGAAAATTTTGTTCTAGGAAATTTTGTTTGAACGCAATCATCAAACTTAATTAAAAAAGTCATTTAAGCCTTTTCACAGTGAGATCTATGCGATATGGCCGAGAAATGTAATCTTGATGTTAACTCCCAAACCGCTGCGCAGAAGTCAACCAAACTTCACCCAATAGCGTATTGTATCACATTCTAGTAGTTACATTTGAAAATTTCGTTCAAGGACATTTGGTTTGAGCGCAATTATTAAACTTAGGTCAAAAAAGCCATTTAAGCCTTTTCACAGTGAGATCTATGCGATATGGCCGAGAAATGTAATTTTGATGTTAACTCCCAAACCGCTGCGCAGAAGTAAACCAAACTTCACCCATTAGTGTATTGTATCACAATCTAGTAGTTACATGTGGAAATTTGGTTCTAGGACATTTGATTTGAGCGCAATCCTCAAACTTAGGTCAAAAAAGCCATTTAAGCCTTTTCACAGTGAGATCTATGCGATATGGCCGAGAAATGTAATTTTGATGTTAACTCCCAAACCGCTGCGCAGAAGTCAACCAAACTTCACCCAATAGTGTATTGTATCACATTCTAGTAGTTACATTTGAAAATTTCGTTCTAAGACATTTGGTTTGAGCGCAATCATCAAACTTAATTAAAAAAGTCATTTAAGCCTTTTCACAGTGAGATATATGCGATATGGCCGAGAAATGTAATTTTGATGTTCACTCCCAAACCGCTGCGCAGAAGACAACCAAACTTCACCCATTAGTGTATTGTATCACAATCTAGTAGTTACATGTGGAAATTTGGTTATAGGACATTTGATTTGAGCGCAATCCTCAAACTTAGGTCAAAAAAGCCATTTAAGCCTTTTCACAGTGAGATCTATGCGATATGGCCGAGAAATGTAATTTTGATGTTAACTCCCAAACCGCTGCGCAGAAGTCAACCAAACTTCACCCAATAGTGTATTGTATCACAATCTAGTAGTTACATTTAAAAATTTTGTTCTAGGACATTTGGTTTGAACGCAATCATCAAACTTAATTAAAAAAGTCATTTAAGCCTTTTCACAGTGAGATCTATGCGATATGGCCGAGAAATGTAATTTTGATGTTAACTCCCAAACCGCTGCGCAGAAGTCAACCAAACTTCACCCATTAGTGTATTGTATCACAATCTAGTAGTTACATGTGGAAATTTGGTTATAGGACATTTGATTTGAGCGCAATCCTCAAACTTAGGTCAAAAAAGCCATTTAAGCCTTTTCACAGTGAGATCTATGCGATATGGCCGAGAAATGTAATTTTGATGTTAACTCCCAAACCGCTGCGCAGAAGTCAACCAAACTTCACCCAATAGTGTATTGTATCACAATCTAGTAGTTACATTTGAAAATTTTGTTCTAGGAAATTTTGTTTGAGCGCAATCATCAAACTTAATTAAAAAAGTCATTTAAGCCTTTTCACAGTGAGATCTATGCGATATGGCCGAGAAATGTAATTTTGATGTTAACTCCCAAACCGCTGCGCAGAAGTCAACCAAACTTCACCCATTAGTGTATTTTATCACAATCTAGTAGTTACATGTGGAAATTTGGTTCTAGGACATTTGATTTGAGCGCAATCCTCAAACTTAGGTCAAAAAAGCCATTTAAGCCTTTTCACAGTGAGATCTATGCGATATGGCCGAGAAATGTAATTTTGATGTTAACTCCCAAACCGCTGCGCAGAAGTCAACCAAACTTCACCCAATAGTGTATTGTATCACATTCTAGTAGTTACATTTGAAAATTTCGTTCTAGGACATTTGGTTTGAGCGCAATCCTCAAACTTAGGTCAAAAAAGCCATTTAAGCCTTTTCACAGTGAGATCTATGCGATATGGCCGAGAAATGTAATTTTGATGTTAACTCCCAAACCGCTGCGCAGAAGTCAACCAAACTTCACCCAATAGTGTATTGTATCACAATCTAGTAGTTACATTTGAAAATTTTGTTCTAGGACATTTTGTTTGAACGCAATCATCAAACTTAATTAAAAAAGTCATTTAAGCCTTTTCACAGTGAGATCTATGCGATATGGCCGAGAAATGTAATTTTGATGTTAACTCCCAAACCGCTGCGCAGAAGTCAACCAAACTTCACCCAATAGTGTATTGTATCACAATCTAGTAGTTACATTTGAAAATTTTGTTCTAGGACATTTTGTTTGAGCGCAATCCTCAAACTTAGGTCAAAAAAGCCATTTAAGCCTTTTCACAGTGAGATCTATGCGATATGGCCGAGAAATGTAATTTTGATGTTAACTCCCAAACCGCTGCGCAGAAGTCAACCAAACTTCACCCAATAGTGTATTGTATCACAATCTAGTAGTTACATTTGAAAATTTTGTTCTAGGACATTTTGTTTTAACGCAATCATCAAACTTAATTAAAAAAGTCATTTAAGCCTTTTCACAGTGAGATCTATGCGATATGGCCGAGAAATGTAATTTTGATGTTAACTCCCAAACCGCTGCGCAGAAGTCAACCAAACTTCACCCAATAGTGTATTGTATCACAATCTAGTAGTTACATTTGAAAATTTTGTTCTAGGAAATTTTGTTTGAGCGCAATCATCAAACTTAATTAAAAAAGTCATTTAAACCTTTTCACAGTGAGATCTATGCGATATGGCCGAGAAATGTAATTTTGATGTTAACTCCCAAACCGCTTCGCAGAAGTCAACCAAACTTCACCCATTAGTGTATTTTATCACAATCTAGTAGTTACATGTGGAAATTTGGTTCTAGGACATTTGATTTGAGCGCAATCCTCAAACTTAGGTCAAAAAAGCCATTTAAGCCTTTTCACAGTGAGATCTATGCGATATGGCCGAGAAATGTAATTTTGATGGTAACTCCCAAACCGCTGCGCAGAAGTCAACCAAACTTCACCCAATAGTGTATTGTATCACAATCTAGTAGTTACATTTAAAAATTTTGTTCTAGGACATTTTGTTTGAACGCAATCATCAAACTTAATTAAAAAAAGTCATTTAAGCCTTTTCACAGTGAGATCTATGCGATATGGCCGAGAAATGTAATTTTGATGTTAACTCCCAAACCGCTGCGCAGAAGTCAACCAAACTTCACCCATTAGTGTATTGTATCACAATCTAGTAGTTACATGTGGAAATTTGGTTATAGGACATTTGATTTGAGCGCAATCCTCAAACTTAGGTCAAAAAAGCCATTTAAGCCTTTTCACAGTGAGATCTATGCGATATGGCCGAGAAATGTAATTTTGATGTTAACTCCCAAACCGCTGCGCAGAAGTCAACCAAACTTCACCCAATAGTGTATTGTATCACAATCTAGTAGTTACATTTGAAAATTTTGTTCTAGGAAATTTTGTTTGAGCGCAATCATCAAACTTAATTAAAAAAGTCATTTAAGCCTTTTCACAGTGAGATCTATGCGATATGGCCGAGAAATGTAGTTTTGATGTTAACTCCCAAACCGCTGCGCAGAAGTCAACCAAACTTCACCCATTAGTGTATTTTATCACAATCTAGTAGTTACATGTGGAAATTTGGTTCTAGGACATTTGATTTGAGCGCAATCCTCAAACTTAGGTCAAAAAAGCCATTTAAGCCTTTTCACAGTGAGATCTATGCGATATGGCCGAGAAATGTAATTTTGATGTTCACTCCCAAACCGCTGCGCAGAAGTCAACCAAACTTCACCCAATAGTGTATTGTATGACAATCTAGTAGTTACATTTGAAAATTTTGTTCTAGGAAATTTTGTTTGAGCGCAATCATCAAACTTAATTAAAAAAGTCATTTAAGCCTTTTCACAGTGAGATCTATGCGATATGGCCGAGAAATGTAATTTTGATGTTAACTCCCAAACCGCTGCGCAGAAGTCAACCAAACTTCACCCATTAGTGTATTTTATCACAATCTAGTAGTTACATGTGGAAATTTGGTTCTAGGACATTTGATTTGAGCGCAATCCTCAAACTTAGGTCAAAAAAGCCATTTAAGCCTTTTCACAGTGAGATCTATGCGATATGGCCGAGAAATGTAATTTTGATGTTAACTCCCAAACCGCTGCGCAGAAGTCAACCAAACTTCACCCAATAGTGTATTGTATCACATTCTAGTAGTTACATTTGAAAATTTCGTTCTAGGACATTTGGTTTGAGCGCAATCCTCAAACTTAGGTCAAAAAAGCCATTTAAGCCTTTTCACAGTGAGATCTATGCGATATGGCCGAGAAATGTAATTTTGATGTTAACTCCCAAACCGCTGCGCAGAAGTCAACCAAACTTCACCCATTAGTGTATTGTATCACAATCTAGTAGTTACATGTGGAAATTTGGTTATAGGACATTTGATTTGAGCGCAATCCTCAAACTTAGGTCAAAAAAGCCATTTAAGCCTTTTCACAGTGAGATCTATGCGATATGGCCGAGAAATGTAATTTTGATGTTAACTCCCAAACCGCTGCGCAGAAGTCAACCAAACTTCACCCAATAGTGTATTGTATCACAATCTAGTAGTTACATTTGAAAATTTTGTTCTAGGAAATTTTGTTTGAGCGCAATCATCAAACTTAATTAAAAAAGTCATTTAAGCCTTTTCACAGTGAGATCTATGCGATATGGCCGAGAAATGTAATTTTGATGTTAACTCCCAAACCGCTGCGCAGAAGTCAACCAAACTTCACCCATTAGTGTATTTTATCACAATCTAGTAGTTACATGTGGAAATTTGGTTCTAGGACATTTGATTTGAGCGCAATCCTCAAACTTAGGTCAAAAAAGCCATTTAAGCCTTTTCACAGTGAGATCTATGCGATATGGCCGAGAAATGTAATTTTGATGTTAACTCCCAAACCGCTGCGCAGAAGTCAACCAAACTTCACCCAATAGTGTATTGTATCACATTCTAGTAGTTACATTTGAAAATTTCGTTCTAGGACATTTGGTTTGAGCGCAATCCTCAAACTTAGGTCAAAAAAGCCATTTAAGCCTTTTCACAGTGAGATCTATGCGATATGGCCGAGAAATGTAATTTTGATGTTAACTCCCAAACCGCTGCGCAGAAGTCAACCAAACTTCACCCAATAGTGTATTGTATCACAATCTAGTAGTTACATTTGAAAATTTTGTTCTAGGACATTTTGTTTGAACGCAATCATCAAACTTAATTAAAAAAGTCATTTAAGCCTTTTCACAGTGAGATCTATGCGATATGGCCGAGAAATGTAATTTTGATGTTAACTCCCAAACCGCTGCGCAGAAGTCAACCAAACTTCACCCAATAGTGTATTGTATCACAATCTAGTAGTTACATTTGAAAATTTTGTTCTAGGACATTTTGTTTGAGCGCAATCCTCAAACTTAGGTCAAAAAAGCCATTTAAGCCTTTTCACAGTGAGATCTATGCGATATGGCCGAGAAATGTAATTTTGATGTTAACTCCCAAACCGCTGCGCAGAAGTCAACCAAACTTCACCCAATAGTGTATTGTATCACAATCTAGTAGTTACATTTGAAAATTTTGTTCTAGGAAATTTTGTTTGAGCGCAATCATCAAACTTAATTAAAAAAGTCATTTAAGCCTTTTCACAGTGAGATCTATGCGATATGGCCGAGAAATGTAATTTTGATGTTAACTCCCAAACCGCTTCGCAGAAGTCAACCAAACTTCACCCATTAGTGTATTTTATCACAATCTAGTAGTTACATGTGGAAATTTGGTTCTAGGACATTTGATTTGAGCGCAATCCTCAAACTTAGGTCAAAAAAGCCATTTAAGCCTTTTCACAGTGAGATCTATGCGATATGGCCGAGAAATGTAATTTTGATGTTAACTCCCAAACCGCTGCGCAGAAGTCAACCAAACTTCACCCAATAGTGTATTGTATCACAATCTAGTAGTTACATTTAAAAATTTTGTTCTAGGACATTTTGTTTGAACGCAATCATCAAACTTAATTAAAAAAGTCATTTAAGCCTTTTCACAGTGAGATCTATGCGATATGGCCGAGAAATGTAATTTTGATGTTAACTCCCAAACCGCTGCGCAGAAGTCAACCAAACTTCACCCATTAGTGTATTTTATCACAATCTAGTAGTTACATGTGGAAATTTGGTTCTAGGACATTTGATTTGAGCGCAATCCTCAAACTTAGGTCAAAAAAGCCATTTAAGCCTTTTCACAGTGAGATCTATGCGATATGGCCGAGAAATGTAATTTTGATGTTAACTCCCAAACCGCTGCGCAGAAGTCAACCAAACTTCACCCAATAGTGTATTGTATCACAATCTAGTAGTTACATTTAAAAATTTTGTTCTAGGACATTTTGTTTGAACGCAATCATCAAACTTAATTAAAAAAGTCATTTAAGCCTTTTCACAGTGAGATCTATGCGATATGGCCGAGAAATGTAATTTTGATGTTAACTCCCAAACCGCTGCGCAGAAGTCAACCAAACTTCACCCATTAGTGTATTGTATCACAATCTAGTAGTTACATGTGGAAATTTGGTTATAGGACATTTGATTTGAGCGCAATCCTCAAACTTAGGTCAAAAAAGCCATTTAAGCCTTTTCACAGTGAGATCTATGCGATATGGCCGAGAAATGTAATTTTGATGTTAACTCCCAAACCGCTGCGCAGAAGTCAACCAAACTTCACCCAATAGTGTATTGTATCACAATCTAGTAGTTACATTTGAAAATTTTGTTCTAGGAAATTTTGTTTGAGCGCAATCATCAAACTTAATTAAAAAAGTCATTTAAGCCTTTTCACAGTGAGATCTATGCGATATGGCCGAGAAATGTAATTTTGATGTTAACTCCCAAACCGCTGCGCAGAAGTCAACCAAACTTCACCCATTAGTGTATTTTATCACAATCTAGTAGTTACATGTGGAAATTTGGTTCTAGGACATTTGATTTGAGCGCAATCCTCAAACTTAGGTCAAAAAAGCCATTTAAGCCTTTTCACAGTGAGATCTATGCGATATGGCCGAGAAATGTAATTTTGATGTTAACTCCCAAACCGCTGCGCAGAAGTCAACCAAACTTCACCCAATAGTGTATTGTATCACATTCTAGTAGTTACATTTGAAAATTTCGTTCTAGGACATTTGGTTTGAGCGCAATCCTCAAACTTAGGTCAAAAAAGCCATTTAAGCCTTTTCACAGTGAGATCTATGCGATATGGCCGAGAAATGTAATTTTGATGTTAACTCCCAAACCGCTGCGCAGAAGTCAACCAAACTTCACCCAATAGTGTATTGTATCACAATCTAGTAGTTACATTTGAAAATTTTGTTCTAGGAAATTTTGTTTGAACGCAATCATCAAACTTAATTAAAAAAGTCATTTAAGCCTTTTCACGGTGAGATCTATGCGATATGGCCGAGAAATGTAATTTTGATGTTAACTCCCAAACCGCTGCGCAGAAGTCAACCAAACTTCACCCAATAGTGTATTGTATCACATTCTAGTAGTTACATTTGAAAATTTCGTTCTAGGACATTTGGTTTGAGCGCAATCATTAAACTTAATTAAAAAAGTCATTTAAGCCTTTTCACAGTGAGATCTATGCGATATGGCCGAGAAATGTAATTTTGATGTTAACTACCAAACCGCTGCGCAGAAGTCAACCAAACTTCACCCAATAGTGTATTGTATCACAATCTAGTAGTTACATTTGAAAATTTTGTTCTAGGACATTTTGTTTGAACGCAATCATCAAACTTAATTAAAAAAGTCATTTAAGCCTTTTCACAGTGAGATCTATGCGATATGGCCGAGAAATGTAATTTTGATGTTAACTCCCAAACCGCTGCGCAGAAGTCAACCAAACTTCACCCAATAGTGTATTGTATCACAATCTAGTAGTTACATTTGAAAATTTTGTTTTAGGAAATTTTGTTTGAGCGCAATCATCAAACTTAATTAAAAAAGTCATTTAAGCCTTTTCACAGTGAGATATATGCGATATGGCCGAGAAATGTAATTTTGATGTTCACTCCCAAACCGCTGCGCAGAAGACAACCAAACTTCACCCATTAGTGTATTGTATCACAATCTAGTAGTTACATGTGGAAATTTGGTTATAGGACATTTGATTTGAGCGCAATCCTCAAACTTAGGTCAAAAAAGCCATTTAAGCCTTTTCACAGTGAGATCTATGCGATATGGCCGAGAAATGTAATTTTGATGTTAACTCCCAAACCGCTGCGCAGAAGTCAACCAAACTTCACCCATTAGTGTATTGTATCACAATCTAGTAGTTACATTTGAAAATTTCGTTCTAGGACATTTGGTTTGAGCGCAATCTTTAAACTTAGGTCAAAAAAGCCATTTAAGCCTTTTCACAGTGAGATCTATGCGATATGGCCGAGAAATGTAATTTTGATGTTAACTCCCAAACCGCTGCGCAGAAGTCAACCAAACTTCACCCAATCGTGTATTGTATCACAATCTAGTAGTTACATTTGAAAATTTTGTTCTAGGACATTTTGTTTGAACGCAATCATCAAACTTAATTAAAAAAGTCATTTAAGCCTTTTCACAGTGAGATCTATGCGATATGGCCGAGAAATGTAATTTTGATGTTAACTCCCAAACCGCTGCGCAGAAGTCAACCAAACTTCACCCAATAGTGTATTGTATCACAATCTAGTAGTTACATTTGAAAATTTTGTTCTAGGACATTTTGTTTGAGCGCAATCCTCAAACTTAGGTCAAAAAAGCCATTTAAGCCTTTTCACAGTGAGATCTATGCGATATGGCCGAGAAATGTAATTTTGATGTTAACTCCCAAACCGCTGCGCAGAAGTCAACCAAACTTCACCCATTAGTGTATTGTATCACAATCTAGTAGTTACATGTGGAAATTTGGTTATAGGACATTTGATTTGAGCGCAATCCTCAAACTTAGGTCAAAAAAGCCATTTAAGCCTTTTCACAGTGAGATCTATGCGATATGGCCGAGAAATGTAATTTTGATGTTAACTCCCAAACCGCTGCGCAGAAGTCAACCAAACTTCACCCAATAGTGTATTGTATCACATTCTAGTAGTTACATTTTAAAATTTCGTTCAAGGACATTTGGTTTGAGCGCAATTATTAAACTTAGGTCAAAAAAGCCATTTAAGCCTTTTCACAGTGAGATCTATGCGATATGGCCGAGAAATGTAATTTTGATGTTAACTCCCAAACCGCTGCGCAGAAGTAAACCAAACTTCACCCATTAGTGTATTGTATCACAATCTAGTAGTTACATGTGGAAATTTGGTTCTAGGACATTTGATTTGAGCGCAATCCTCAAACTTAGGTCAAAAAAGCCATTTAAGCCTTTTCACAGTGAGATCTATGCGATATGGCCGAGAAATGTAATTTTGATGTTAACTCCCAAACCGCTGCGCAGAAGTCAACCAAACTTCACCCTATAGTGTATTGTATCACATTCTAGTAGTTACATTTGAAAATTTCGTTCTAGGACATTTGGTTTGAGCGCAATTATTAAACTTAGGTCAAAAAAGCCATTTAAGCCTTTTCACAGTGAGATCTATGCGATATGGCCGAGAAATGTAATTTTGATGTTAACTCCCAAACCGCTGCGCTGAAGTAAACCAAACTTCACCCATTAGTGTATTGTATCACAATCTAGTAGTTACATGTGGAAATTTGGTTCTAGGACATTTTATTTTAGCGCAATCCTCAAACTTAGGTCAAAAAAGCCATTTAAGCCTTTTCACAGTGAGATCTATGCGATATGGCCGAGAAATGTAATTTTGATGTTAACTCCCAAACCGCTGCGCAGAAGTCAACTAAACTTCACCCAATAGTGTATTGTATCACATTCTAGTAGTTACATTTGAAAATTTCGTTCTAGGACATTTGGTTTGAGCGCAATCATTAAACTTAATTAAAAAAGTCATTTAAGCCTTTTCACAGTGAGATCTATGCGATATGGCCGAGAAATGTAATTTTGATGTTAACTACCAAACCGCTGCGCAGAAGTCAACCAAACTTCACCCAATAGTGTATTGTATCACAATCTAGTAGTTACATTTGAAAATTTTGTTCTAGGACATTTTGTTTGAACGCAATCATCAAACTTAATTAAAAAAGTCATTTAAGCCTTTTCACAGTGAGATCTATGCGATATGGCCGAGAAATGTAATTTTGATGTTAACTCCCAAACCGCTGCGCAGAAGTCAACCAAACTTCACCCAATAGTGTATTGTATCACAATCTAGTAGTTACATTTGAAAATTTTGTTTTAGGAAATTTTGTTTGAGCGCAATCATCAAACTTAATTAAAAAAGTCATTTAAGCCTTTTCACAGTGAGATATATGCGATATGGCCGAGAAATGTAATTTTGATGTTCACTCCCAAACCGCTGCGCAGAAGACAACCAAACTTCACCCATTAGTGTATTGTATCACAATCTAGTAGTTACATGTGGAAATTTGGTTATAGGACATTTGATTTGAGCGCAATCCTCAAACTTAGGTCAAAAAAGCCATTTAAGCCTTTTCACAGTGAGATCTATGCGATATGGCCGAGAAATGTAATTTTGATGTTAACTCCCAAACCGCTGCGCAGAAGTCAACCAAACTTCACCCATTAGTGTATTGTATCACAATCTAGTAGTTACATTTGAAAATTTCGTTCTAGGACATTTGGTTTGAGCGCAATCTTTAAACTTAGGTCAAAAAAGCCATTTAAGCCTTTTCACAGTGAGATCTATGCGATATGGCCGAGAAATGTAATTTTGATGTTAACTCCCAAACCGCTGCGCAGAAGTCAACCAAACTTCACCCAATAGTGTATTGTATCACAATCTAGTAGTTACATTTGAAAATTTTGTTCTAGGACATTTTGTTTGAACGCAATCATCAAACTTAATTAAAAAAGTCATTTAAGCCTTTTCACAGTGAGATCTATGCGATATGGCCGAGAAATGTAATTTTGATGTTAACTCCCAAACCGCTGCGCAGAAGTCAACCAAACTTCACCCAATAGTGTATTGTATCACAATCTAGTAGTTACATTTGAAAATTTTGTTCTAGGAAATTTTGTTTGAGCGCAATCATCAAACTTAATTAAAAAAGTCATTTAAGCCTTTTCACAGTGAGATCTATGCGATATGGCCGAGAAATGTAATTTTGATGTTAACTCCCAAACCGCTGCGCAGAAGTCAACCAAACTTCACCCATTAGTGTATTTTATCACAATCTAGTAGTTACATGTGGAAATTTGGTTCTAGGACATTTGATTTGAGCGCAATCCTCAAACTTAGGTCAAAAAAGCCATTTAAGCCTTTTCACAGTGAGATCTATGCGATATGGCCGAGAAATGTAATTTTGATGTTAACTCCCAAACCGCTGCGCAGAAGTCAACCAAACTTCACCCAATAGTGTATTGTATCACATTCTAGTAGTTACATTTGAAAATTTCGTTCTAGGACATTTGGTTTGAGCGCAATCCTCAAACTTAGGTCAAAAAAGCCATTTAAGCCTTTTCACAGTGAGATATATGCGATATGGCCGAGAAATGTAATTTTGATGTTCACTCCCAAACCGCTGCGCAGAAGACAACCAAACTTCACCCATTAGTGTATTGTATCACAATCTAGTAGTTACATGTGGAAATTTGGTTATAGGACATTTGATTTGAGCGCAATCCTCAAACTTAGGTCAAAAAAGCCATTTAAGCCTTTTCACAGTGAGATCTATGCGATATGGCCGAGAAATGTAATTTTGATGTTAACTCCCAAACCGCTGCGCAGAAGTCAACCAAACTTCACCCATTAGTGTATTGTATCACAATCTAGTAGTTACATTTGAAAATTTCGTTCTAGGACATTTGGTTTGAGCGCAATCTTTAAACTTAGGTCAAAAAAGCCATTTAAGCCTTTTCACAGTGAGATCTATGCGATATGGCCGAGAAATGTAATTTTGATGTTAACTCCCAAACCGCTGCGCAGAAGTCAACCAAACTTCACCCAATAGTGTATTGTATCACAATCTAGTAGTTACATTTGAAAATTTTGTTCTAGGACATTTTGTTTGAACGCAATCATCAAACTTAATTAAAAAAGTCATTTAAGCCTTTTCACAGTGAGATCTATGCGATATGGCCGAGAAATGTAATTTTGATGTTAACTCCCAAACCGCTGCGCAGAAGTCAACCAAACTTCACCCAATAGTGTATTGTATCACAATCTAGTAGTTACATTTGAAAATTTTGTTCTAGGAAATTTTGTTTGAGCGCAATCATCAAACTTAATTAAAAAAGTCATTGAAGCCTTTTCACAGTGAGATCTATGCGATATGGCCGAGAAATGTAATTTTGATGTTAACTCCCAAACCGCTGCGCAGAAGTCAACCAAACTTCACCCATTAGTGTATTTTATCACAATCTAGTAGTTACATGTGGAAATTTGGTTCTAGGACATTTGATTTGAGCGCAATCCTCAAACTTAGGTCAAAAAAGCCATTTAAGCCTTTTCACAGTGAGATCTATGCGATATGGCCGAGAAATGTAATTTTGATGTTAACTCCCAAACCGCTGCGCAGAAGTCAACCAAACTTCACCCAATAGTGTATTGTATCACAATCTAGTAGTTACATTTGAAAATTTTGTTCTAGGACATTTTGTTTGAACGCAATCATCAAACTTAATTAAAAAAGTCATTTAAGCCTTTTCACAGTGAGATCTATGCGATATGGCCAAGAAATGTAATTTTGATGTTAACTCCCAAACCGCTGCGCAGAAGTCAACCAAACTTCACCCATTAGTGTATTGTATCACAATCTAGTAGTTACATGTGGAAATTTGGTTATAGGACATTTGATTTGAGCGCAATCCTCAACCTTAGGTCAAAAAAGCCATTTAAGCCTTTTCACAGTGAGATCTATGCGATATGGCCGAGAAATGTAATTTTGATGTTAACTCCCAAACCGCTGCGCAGAAGTCAACCAAACTTCACCCAATAGTGTATTGTATCACAATCTAGTAGTTACATTTGAAAATTTTGTTCTAGGAAATTTTGTTTGAGCGCAATCATCAAACTTAATTAAAAAAGTCATTTAAGCCTTTTCACAGTGAGATCTATGCGATATGGCCGAGAAATGTAATTTTGATGTTAACTCCCAAACCGCTGCGCAGAAGTCAACAAAACTTCACCCATTAGTGTATTTTATCACAATCTAGTAGTTACATGTGGAAATTTGGTTCTAGGACATTTGATTTGAGCGCAATCCTCAAACTTAGGTCAAAAAAGCCATTTAAGCCTTTTCACAGTGAGATCTATGCGATATGGCCGAGAAATGTAATTTTGATGTTCACTCCCAAACCGCTGCGCAGAAGTCAACCAAACTTCACCCATTAGTGTATTGTATCACAATCTAGTAGTTACATGTGGAAATTTGGTTATAGGACATTTGATTTGAGCGCAATCCTCAAACTTAGGTCAAAAAAGCCATTTAAGCCTTTTCACAGTGAGATCTATGCGATATGGCCGAGAAATGTAATTTTGATGTTAACTCCCAAACCGCTGCGCAGAAGTCAACCAAACTTCACCCAATAGTGTATTGTATCACAATCTAGTAGTTACATTTGAAAATTTTGTTCTAGGACATTTTGTTTGAACGCAATCATCAAACTTAATTAAAAAAGTCATTTAAGCCTTTTCACAGTGAGATCTATGCGATATGGCCGAGAAATGTAATTTTGATGTTAACTCCCAAACCGCTGCGCAGAAGTCAACCAAACTTCACCCAATAGTGTATTGTATCACAATCTAGTAGTTACATGTGGAAATTTGGTTATAGGACATTTGATTTGAGCGCAATCCTCAAACTTAGGTCAAAAAAGCCATTTAAGCCTTTTCACAGTGAGATCTATGCGATATGGCCGAGAAATGTAATTTTGATGTTAACTCCCAAACCGCTGCGCAGAAGTCAACCAAACTTCACCCAATAGTGTATTGTATCACAATCTAGTAGTTACATTTGAAAATTTTGTTCTAGGAAATTTTGTTTGAGCGCAATCATCAAACTTAATTAAAAAAGTCATTTAAGCCTTTTCACAGTGAGATCTATGCGATATGGCCGAGAAATGTAATTTTGATGTTAACTCCCAAACCGCTGCGCAGAAGTCAACCAAACTTCACCCATTAGTGTATTTTATCACAATCTAGTAGTTACATGTGGAAATTTGGTTCTAGGACATTTGATTTGAGCGCAATCCTCAAACTTAGGTCAAAAAAGCCATTTAAGCCTTTTCACAGTGAGATCTATGCGATATGGCCGAGAAATGTAATTTTGATGTTAACTCCCAAACCGCTGCGCAGAAGTCAACCAAACTTCACCCAATAGTGTATTGTATCACATTCTAGTAGTTACATTTGAAAATTTCGTTCTAGGACATTTGGTTTGAGCGCAATCCTCAAACTTAGGTCAAAAAAGCCATTTAAGCCTTTTCACAGTGAGATCTATGCGATATGGCCGAGAAATGTAATTTTGATGTTAACTCCCAAACCGCTGCGCAGAAGTCAACCAAACTTCACCCAATAGTGTATTGTATCACAATCTAGTAGTTACATTTAAAAATTTTGTTCTAGGACATTTTGTTTGAACGCAATCATCAAACTTAATTAAAAAAGTCATTTAAGCCTTTTCACAGTGAGATCTATGCGATATGGCCGAGAAATGTAATTTTGATGTTAACTCCCAAACCGCTGCGCAGAAGTCAACCAAACTTCACCCAATAGTGTATTGTATCACAATCTAGTAGTTACATTTGAAAATTTTGTTCTAGGACATTTTGTTTGAGCGCAATCCTCAAACTTAGGTCAAAAAAGCCATTTAAGCCTTTTCACAGTGAGATCTATGCGATATGGCCGAGAAATGTAATTTTGATGTTAACTCCCAAACCGCTGCGCAGAAGTCAACCAAACTTCACCCATTAGTGTATTGTATCACAATCTAGTAGTTACATGTGGAAATTTGGTTATAGGACATTTGATTTGAGCGCAATCCTCAAACTTAGGTCAAAAAAGCCATTTAAGCCTTTTCACAGTGAGATCTATGCGATATGGCCGAGAAATGTAATTTTGATGTTAACTCCCAAACCGCTGCGCAGAAGTCAACCAAACTTCACCCAATAGTGTATTGTATCACATTCTAGTAGTTACATTTTAAAATTTCGTTCAAGGACATTTGGTTTGAGCGCAATTATTAAACTTAGGTCAAAAAAGCCATTTAAGCCTTTTCACAGTGAGATCTATGCGATATGGCCGAGAAATGTAATTTTGATGTTAACTCCCAAACCGCTGCGCAGAAGTAAACCAAACTTCACCCATTAGTGTATTGTATCACAATCTAGTAGTTACATGTGGAAATTTGGTTCTAGGACATTTGATTTGAGCGCAATCCTCAAACTTAGGTCAAAAAAGCCATTTAAGCCTTTTCACAGTGAGATCTATGCGATATGGCCGAGAAATGTAATTTTGATGTTAACTCCCAAACCGCTGCGCAGAAGTCAACCAAACTTCACCCAATAGTGTATTGTATCACATTCTAGTAGTTACATTTGAAAATTTCGTTCTAGGACATTTGGTTTGAGCGCAATTATTAAACTTAGGTCAAAAAAGCCATTTAAGCCTTTTCACAGTGAGATCTATGCGATATGGCCGAGAAATGTAATTTTGATGTTAACTCCCAAACCGCTGCGCAGAAGTAAACCAAACTTCACCCATTAGTGTATTGTATCACAATCTAGTAGTTACATGTGGAAATTTGGTTCTAGGACATTTGATTTTAGCGCAATCCTCAAACTTAGGTCAAAAAAGCCATTTAAGCCTTTTCACAGTGAGATCTATGCGATATGGCCGAGAAATGTAATTTTGATGTTAACTCCCAAACCGCTGCGCAGAAGTCAACCAAACTTCACCCAATAGTGTATTGTATCACAATCTAGTAGTTACATTTGAAAATTTTGTTCTAGGAAATTTTGTTTGAGCGCAATCATCAAACTTAATTAAAAAAGTCATTTAAGCCTTTTCACAGTGAGATCTATGCGATATGGCCGAGAAATGTAATTTTGATGTTAACTCCCAAACCGCTGCGCAGAAGTCAACCAAACTTCACCCATTAGTGTATTGTATCACAATCTAGTAGTTACATGTGGAAATTTGGTTCTAGGACATTTGATTTGAGCGCAATCCTCAAACTTAGGTCAAAAAAGCCATTTAAGCCTTTTCACAGTGAGATCTATGCGATATGGCCGAGAAATGTAATTTTGATGTTAACTCCCAAACCGCTGCGCAGAAGTCAACCAAACTTCACCCAATAGTGTATTGTATCACATTCTAGTAGTTACATTTTAAAATTTCGTTCTAGGACATTTGGTTTGAGCGCAATTATTAAACTTAGGTCAAAAAAGCCATTTAAGCCTTTTCACAGTGAGATCTATGCGATATGGCCGAGAAATGTAATTTTGATGTTAACTCCCAAACCGCTGCGCAGAAGTAAATCAAACTTCACCCATTAGTGTATTGTATCACAATCTAGTAGTTACATGTGGAAATTTGGTTCTAGGACATTTGATTTGAGCGCAATCCTCAAACTTAGGTCAAAAAAGCCATTTAAGCCTTTTCACAGTGAGATCTATGCGATATGGCCGAGAAATGTAATTTTGATGTTAACTCCCAAACCGCTGCGCAGAAGTCAACCAAACTTCACCCAATAGTGTATTGTATCACAATCTAGTAGTTACATTTGAAAATTTTGTTCTAGGACATTTTGTTTGAATGCAATCATCAAACTTAATTAAAAAAGTCATTTAAGCCTTTTCACAGTGAGATCTATGCGATATGGCCGAGAAATGTAATTTTGATGTTAACTCCCAAACCGCTGCGCAGAAGTCAACCAAACTTCACCCATTAGTGTATTGTATCACAATCTAGTAGTTACATGTGGAAATTTGGTTATAGGACATTTGATTTGAGCGCAATCCTCAAACTTAGGTCAAAAAAGCCATTTAAGCCTTTTCACAGTGAGATCTATGCGATATGGCCGAGAAATGTAATTTTGATGTTAACTCCCAAACCGCTGCGCAGAAGTCAACTAAACTTCACCCAATAGTGTATTGTATCACATTCTAGTAGTTACATTTGAAAATTTCGTTCTAGGACATTTGGTTTGAGCGCAATCATTAAACTTAATTAAAAAAGTCATTTAATCCTTTTCACAGTGAGATCTATGCGATATGGCCGAGAAATGTAATTTTGATGTTAACTACCTAACCGCTGCGCAGAAGTCAACCAAACTTCACCCAATAGTGTATTGTATCACAATCTAGTAGTTACATTTGAAAATTTTGTTCTAGGACATTTTGTTTGAACGCAATCATCAAACTTGATTAAAAAAGTCATTTAAGCCTTTTCACAGTGAGATCTATGCGATATGGCCGAGAAATGTAATTTTGATGTTAACTCCCAAACCGCTGCGCAGAAGTCAACCAAACTTCACCCAATAGTGTATTGTATCACAATCTAGTAGTTACATTTGAAAATTTTGTTTTAGGAAATTTTGTTTGAGCGCAATCATCAAACTTAATTAAAAAAGTCATTTAAGCCTTTTCACAGTGAGATATATGCGATATGGCCGAGAAATGTAATTTTGATGTTCACTCCCAAACCGCTGCGCAGAAGTCAACCAAACTTCACCCAATAGTGTATTGTATCACAATCTAGTAGTTACATTTAAAAATTTTGTTCTAGGACATTTTGTTTGAACGCAATCATCAAACTTAATTAAAAAAGTCATTTAAGCCTTTTCACAGTGAGATCTATGCGATATGGCCGAGAAATGTAATTTTGATGTTAACTCCCAAACCGCTGCGCAGAAGTCAACCAAACTTCACCCATTAGTGTATTGTATCACAATCTAGTAGTTACATGTGGAAATTTGGTTCTAGGACATTTGATTTGAGCGCAATCCTCAAACTTAGGTCAAAAAAGCCATTTAAGCCTTTTCACAGTGAGATCTATGCGATATGGCCGAGAAATGTAATTTTGATGTTAACTCCCAAACCGCTGCGCAGAAGTCAACCAAACTTCACCCAATAGTGTATTGTATCACATTCTAGTAGTTACATTTTAAAATTTCGTTCTAGGACATTTGGTTTGAGCGCAATTATTAAACTTAGGTCAAAAAAGCCATTTAAGCCTTTTCACAGTGAGATCTATGCGATATGGCCGAGAAATGTGATTTTGATGTTAACTCCCAAACCGCTGCGCAGAAGTAAACCAAACTTCACCCATTAGTGTATTGTATCACAATCTAGTAGTTACATGTGGAAATTTGGTTCTAGGACATTTGATTTGAGCGCAATCCTCAAACTTAGGTCAAAAAAGCCATTTAAGCCTTTTCACAGTGAGATCTATGCGATATGGCCGAGAAATGTAATTTTGATGTTAACTCCCAAACCGCTGCGCAGAAGTCAACCAAACTTCACCCAATAGTGTATTGTATCACAATCTAGTAGTTACATTTGAAAATTTTGTTCTAGGACATTTTGTTTGAATGCAATCATCAAACTTAATTAAAAAAGTCATTTAAGCCTTTTCACAGTGAGATCTATGCGATATGGCCGAGAAATGTAATTTTGATGTTAACTCCCAAACCGCTGCGCAGAAGTCAACCAAACTTCACCCATTAGTGTATTGTATCACAATCTAGTAGTTACATGTGGAAATTTGGTTATAGGACATTTGATTTGAGCGCAATCCTCAAACTTAGGTCAAAAAAGCCATTTAAGCCTTTTCACAGTGAGATCTATGCGATATGGCCGAGAAATGTAATTTTGATGTTAACTCCCAAACCGCTGCGCAGAAGTCAACTAAACTTCACCCAATAGTGTATTGTATCACATTCTAGTAGTTACATTAGAAAATTTCGTTCTAGGACATTTGGTTTGAGCGCAATCATTAAACTTAATTAAAAAAGTCATTTAATCCTTTTCACAGTGAGATCTATGCAATATGGCCGAGAAATGTAATTTTGATGTTAACTACCTAACCGCTGCGCAGAAGTCAACCAAACTTCACCCAATAGTGTATTGTATCACAATCTAGTAGTTACATTTGAAAATTTTGTTCTAGGACATTTTGTTTGAACGCAATCATCAAACTTGATTAAAAAAGTCATTTAAGCCTTTTCACAGTGAGATCTATGCGATATGGCCGAGAAATGTAATTTTGATGTTAACTCCCAAACCGCTGCGCAGAAGTCAACCAAACTTCACCCAATAGTGTATTGTATCACAATCTAGTAGTTACATTTGAAAATTTTGTTTTAGGAAATTTTGTTTGAGCGCAATCATCAAACTTAATTAAAAAAGTCATTTAAGCCTTTTCACAGTGAGATATATGCGATATGGCCGAGAAATGTAATTTTGATGTTCACTCCCAAACCGCTGCGCAGAAGTCAACCAAACTTCACCCAATAGTGTATTGTATCACAATCTAGTAGTTACATTTAAAAATTTTGTTCTAGGACATTTTGTTTGAACGCAATCATCAAACTTAATTAAAAAAGTCATTTAAGCCTTTTCACAGTGAGATCTATGCGATATGGCCGAGAAATGTAATTTTGATGTTAACTCCCAAACCGCTGCGCAGAAGTCAACCAAACTTCACCCATTAGTGTATTGTATCACAATCTAGTAGTTACATGTGGAAATTTGGTTATAGGACATTTGATTTGAGCGCAATCCTCAAACTTAGGTCAAAAAAGCCATTTAAGCCTTTTCACAGTGAGATCTATGCGATATGGCCGAGAAATGTAATTTTGATGTTAACTCCCAAACCGCTGCGCAGAAGTCAACCAAACTTCACCCAATAGTGTATTGTATCACAATCTAGTAGTTACATTTGAAAATTTTGTTCTAGGAAATTTTGTTTGACCGCAATCATCAAACTTAATTAAAAAAGTCATTTAAGCCTTTTCACAGTGAGATCTATGCGATATGGCCGAGAAATGTAATTTTGATGTTAACTCCCAAACCGCTGCGCAGAAGTCAACCAAACTTCACCCATTAGTGTATTTTATCACAATCTAGTAGTTACATGTGGAAATTTGGTTCTAGGACATTTGATTTGAGCGCAATCCTCAAATTTAGGTCAAAAAAGCCATTTAAGCCTTTTCACAGTGAGATCTATGCGATATGGCCGAGAAATGTAATTTTGATGTTAACTCCCAAACCGCTGCGCAGAAGTCAACCAAACTTCACCCAATAGTGTATTGTATCACATTCTAGTAGTTACATTTGAAAATTTCGTTCTAGGACATTTGGTTTGAGCGCAATCCTCAAACTTAGGTCAAAAAAGCCATTTAAGCCTTTTCACAGTGAGATCTATGCGATATGGCCGAGAAATGTAATTTTGATGTTAACTCCCAAACCGCTGCGCAGAAGTCAACCAAACTTCACCCAATAGTGTATTGTATCACATTCTAGTAGTTACATTTGAAAATTTCGTTCTAGGACATTTGGTTTGAGCGCAATCATTAAACTTAATTAAAAAAGTCATTTAATCCTTTTCACAGTGAGATCTATGCAATATGGCCGAGAAATGTAATTTTGATGTTAACTACCTAACCGCTGCGCAGAAGTCAACCAAACTTCACCCAATAGTGTATTGTATCACAATCTAGTAGTTACATTTGAAAATTTTGTTCTAGGACATTTTGTTTGAACGCAATCATCAAACTTGATTAAAAAAGTCATTTAAGCCTTTTCACAGTGAGATCTATGCGATATGGCCGAGAAATGTAATTTTGATGTTAACTCCCAAACCGCTGCGCAGAAGTCAACCAAACTTCACCCAATAGTGTATTGTATCACAATCTAGTAGTTACATTTGAAAATTTTGTTTTAGGAAATTTTGTTTGAGCGCAATCATCAAACTTAATTAAAAAAGTCATTTAAGCCTTTTCACAGTGAGATATATGCGATATGGCCGAGAAATGTAATTTTGATGTTCACTCCCAAACCGCTGCGCAGAAGTCAACCAAACTTCACCCAATAGTGTATTGTATCACAATCTAGTAGTTACATTTAAAAATTTTGTTCTAGGACATTTTGTTTGAACGCAATCATCAAACTTAATTAAAAAAGTCATTTAAGCCTTTTCACAGTGAGATCTATGCGATATGGCCGAGAAATGTAATTTTGATGTTAACTCCCAAACCGCTGCGCAGAAGTCAACCAAACTTCACCCATTAGTGTATTGTATCACAATCTAGTAGTTACATGTGGAAATTTGGTTATAGGACATTTGATTTGAGCGCAATCCTCAAACTTAGGTCAAAAAAGCCATTTAAGCCTTTTCACAGTGAGATCTATGCGATATGGCCGAGAAATGTAATTTTGATGTTAACTCCCAAACCGCTGCGCAGAAGTCAACCAAACTTCACCCAATAGTGTATTGTATCACATTCTAGTAGTTACATTTTAAAATTTCGTTCAAGGACATTTGGTTTGAGCGCAATTATTAAACTTAGGTCAAAAAAGCCATTTAAGCCTTTTCACAGTGAGATCTATGCGATATGGCCGAGAAATGTAATTTTGATGTTAACTCCCAAACCGCTGCGCAGAAGTAAACCAAACTTCACCCATTAGTGTATTGTATCACAATCTAGTAGTTACATGTGGAAATTTGGTTCTAGGACATTTGATTTGAGCGCAATCCTCAAACTTAGGTCAAAAAAGCCATTTAAGCCTTTTCACAGTGAGATCTATGCGATATGGCCGAGAAATGTAATTTTGATGTTAACTCCCAAACCGCTGCGCAGAAGTCAACCAAACTTCACCCAATAGTGTATTGTATCACATTCTAGTAGTTACATTTGAAAATTTCGTTCTAGGACATTTGGTTTGAGCGCAATTATTAAACTTAGGTCAAAAAAGCCATTTAAGCCTTTTCACAGTGAGATCTATGCGATATGGCCGAGAAATGTAATTTTGATGTTAACTCCCAAACCGCTGCGCAGAAGTAAACCAAACTTCACCCATTAGTGTATTGTATCACAATCTAGTAGTTACATGTGGAAATTTGGTTCTAGGACATTTGATTTTAGCGCAATCCTCAAACTTAGGTCAAAAAAGCCATTTAAGCCTTTTCACAGTGAGATCTATGCGATATGGCCGAGAAATGTAATTTTGATGTTAACTCCCAAACCGCTGCGCAGAAGTCAACCAAACTTCACCCAATAGTGTATTGTATCACAATCTAGTAGTTACATTTGAAAATTTTGTTCTAGGAAATTTTGTTTGAGCGCAATCATCAAACTTAATTAAAAAAGTCATTTAAGCCTTTTCACAGTGAGATCTATGCGATATGGCCGAGAAATGTAATTTTGATGTTAACTCCCAAACCGCTGCGCAGAAGTCAACCAAACTTCACCCATTAGTGTATTGTATCACAATCTAGTAGTTACATGTGGAAATTTGGTTCTAGGACATTTGATTTGAGCGCAATCCTCAAACTTAGGTCAAAAAAGCCATTTAAGCCTTTTCACAGTGAGATCTATGCGATATGGCCGAGAAATGTAATTTTGATGTTAACTCCCAAACCGCTGCGCAGAAGTCAACCAAACTTCACCCAATAGTGTATTGTATCACATTCTAGTAGTTACATTTTAAAATTTCGTTCTAGGACATTTGGTTTGAGCGCAATTATTAAACTTAGGTCAAAAAAGCCATTTAAGCCTTTTCACAGTGAGATCTATGCGATATGGCCGAGAAATGTAATTTTGATGTTAACTCCCAAACCGCTGCGCAGAAGTAAACCAAACTTCACCCATTAGTGTATTGTATCACAATCTAGTAGTTACATGTGGAAATTTGGTTCTAGGACATTTGATTTGAGCGCAATCCTCAAACTTAGGTCAAAAAAGCCATTTAAGCCTTTTCACAGTGAGATCTATGCGATATGGCCGAGAAATGTAATTTTGATGTTAACTCCCAAACCGCTGCGCAGAAGTCAACCAAACTTCACCCAATAGTGTATTGTATCACAATCTAGTAGTTACATTTGAAAATTTTGTTCTAGGACATTTTGTTTGAATGCAATCATCAAACTTAATTAAAAAAGTCATTTAAGCCTTTTCACAGTGAGATCTATGCGATATGGCCGAGAAATGTAATTTTGATGTTAACTCCCAAACCGCTGCGCAGAAGTCAACCAAACTTCACCCATTAGTGTATTGTATCACAATCTAGTAGTTACATGTGGAAATTTGGTTATAGGACATTTGATTTGAGCGCAATCCTCAAACTTAGGTCAAAAAAGCCATTTAAGCCTTTTCACAGTGAGATCTATGCGATATGGCCGAGAAATGTAATTTTGATGTTAACTCCCAAACCGCTGCGCAGAAGTCAACTAAACTTCACCCAATAGTGTATTGTATCACATTCTAGTAGTTACATTTGAAAATTTCGTTCTAGGACATTTGGTTTGAGCGCAATCATTAAACTTAATTAAAAAAGTCATTTAATCCTTTTCACAGTGAGATCTATGCGATATGGCCGAGAAATGTAATTTTGATGTTAACTACCTAACCGCTGCGCAGAAGTCAACCAAACTTCACCCAATAGTGTATTGTATCACAATCTAGTAGTTACATTTGAAAATTTTGTTCTAGGACATTTTGTTTGAACGCAATCATCAAACTTGATTAAAAAAGTCATTTAAGCCTTTTCACAGTGAGATCTATGCGATATGGCCGAGAAATGTAATTTTGATGTTAACTCCCAAACCGCTGCGCAGAAGTCAACCAAACTTCACCCAATAGTGTATTGTATCACAATCTAGTAGTTACATTTGAAAATTTTGTTTTAGGAAATTTTGTTTGAGCGCAATCATCAAACTTAATTAAAAAAGTCATTTAAGCCTTTTCACAGTGAGATATATGCGATATGGCCGAGAAATGTAATTTTGATGTTCACTCCCAAACCGCTGCGCAGAAGTCAACCAAACTTCACCCAATAGTGTATTGTATCACAATCTAGTAGTTACATTTAAAAATTTTGTTCTAGGACATTTTGTTTGAACGCAATCATCAAACTTAATTAAAAAAGTCATTTAAGCCTTTTCACAGTGAGATCTATGCGATATGGCCGAGAAATGTAATTTTGATGTTAACTCCCAAACCGCTGCGCAGAAGTCAACCAAACTTCACCCATTAGTGTATTGTATCACAATCTAGTAGTTACATGTGGAAATTTGGTTCTAGGACATTTGATTTGAGCGCAATCCTCAAACTTAGGTCAAAAAAGCCATTTAAGCCTTTTCACAGTGAGATCTATGCGATATGGCCGAGAAATGTAATTTTGATGTTAACTCCCAAACCGCTGCGCAGAAGTCAACCAAACTTCACCCAATAGTGTATTGTATCACATTCTAGTAGTTACATTTTAAAATTTCGTTCTAGGACATTTGGTTTGAGCGCAATTATTAAACTTAGGTCAAAAAAGCCATTTAAGCCTTTTCACAGTGAGATCTATGCGATATGGCCGAGAAATGTAATTTTGATGTTAACTCCCAAACCGCTGCGCAGAAGTCAACCAAACTTCACCCATTAGTGTATTGTATCACAATCTAGTAGTTACATGTGGAAATTTGGTTATAGGACATTTGATTTGAGCGCAATCCTCAAACTTAGGTCAAAAAAGCCATTTAAGCCTTTTCACAGTGAGATCTATGCGATATGGCCGAGAAATGTAATTTTGATGTTAACTCCCAAACCGCTGCGCAGAAGTCAACTAAACTTCACCCAATAGTGTATTGTATCACATTCTAGTAGTTACATTTGAAAATTTCGTTCTAGGACATTTGGTTTGAGCGCAATCATTAAACTTAATTAAAAAAGTCATTTAATCCTTTTCACAGTGAGATCTATGCAATATGGCCGAGAAATGTAATTTTGATGTTAACTACCTAACCGCTGCGCAGAAGTCAACCAAACTTCACCCAATAGTGTATTGTATCACAATCTAGTAGTTACATTTGAAAATTTTGTTCTAGGACATTTTGTTTGAACGCAATCATCAAACTTGATTAAAAAAGTCATTTAAGCCTTTTCACAGTGAGATCTATGCGATATGGCCGAGAAATGTAATTTTGATGTTAACTCCCAAACCGCTGCGCAGAAGTCATCCAAACTTCACCCAATAGTGTATTGTATCACAATCTAGTAGTTACATTTGAAAATTTTGTTTTAGGAAATTTTGTTTGAGCGCAATCATCAAACTTAATTAAAAAAGTCATTTAAGCCTTTTCACAGTGAGATATATGCGATATGGCCGAGAAATGTAATTTTGATGTTCACTCCCAAACCGCTGCGCAGAAATCAACCAAACTTCACCCAATAGTGTATTGTATCACAATCTAGTAGTTACATTTAAAAATTTTGTTCTAGGACATTTTGTTTGAACGCAATCATCAAACTTAATTAAAAAAGTCATTTAAGCCTTTTCACAGTGAGATCTATGCGATATGGCCGAGAAATGTAATTTTGATGTTAACTCCCAAACCGCTGCGCAGAAGTCAACCAAACTTCACCCATTAGTGTATTGTATCACAATCTAGTAGTTACATGTGGAAATTTGGTTATAGGACATTTGATTTGAGCGCAATCCTCAAACTTAGGTCAAAAAAGCCATTTAAGCCTTTTCACAGTGAGATCTATGCGATATGGCCGAGAAATGTAATTTTGATGTTAACTCCCAAACCGCTGCGCAGAAGTCAACCAAACTTCACCCAATAGTGTATTGTATCACAATCTAGTAGTTACATTTGAAAATTTTGTTCTAGGAAATTTTGTTTGACCGCAATCATCAAACTTAATTAAAAAAGTCATTTAAGCCTTTTCACAGTGAGATCTATGCGATATGGCCGAGAAATGTAATTTTGATGTTAACTCCCAAACCGCTGCGCAGAAGTCAACCAAACTTCACCCATTAGTGTATTTTATCACAATCTAGTAGTTACATGTGGAAATTTGGTTCTAGGACATTTGATTTGAGCGCAATCCTCAAACTTAGGTCAAAAAAGCCATTTAAGCCTTTTCACAGTGAGATCTATGCGATATGGCCGAGAAATGTAATTTTGATGTTAACTCCCAAACCGCTGCGCAGAAGTCAACCAAACTTCACCCAATAGTGTATTGTATCACATTCTAGTAGTTACATTTGAAAATTTCGTTCTAGGACATTTGGTTTGAGCGCAATCCTCAAACTTAGGTCAAAAAAGCCATTTAAGCCTTTTCACAGTGAGATCTATGCGATATGGCCGAGAAATGTAATTTTGATGTTAACTCCCAAACCGCTGCGCAGAAGTCAACCAAACTTCACCCAATAGTGTATTGTATCACATTCTAGTAGTTACATTTGAAAATTTCGTTCTAGGACATTTGGTTTGAGCGCAATCATTAAACTTAATTAAAAAAGTCATTTAATCCTTTTCACAGTGAGATCTATGCAATATGGCCGAGAAATGTAATTTTGATGTTAACTACCTAACCGCTGCGCAGAAGTCAACCAAACTTCACCCAATAGTGTATTGTATCACAATCTAGTAGTTACATTTGAAAATTTTGTTTTAGGAAATTTTGTTTGAGCGCAATCATCAAACTTAATTAAAAAAGTCATTTAAGCCTTTTCACAGTGAGATATATGCGATATGGCCGAGAAATGTAATTTTGATGTTCACTCCCAAACCGCTGCGCAGAAGTCAACCAAACTTCACCCAATAGTGTATTGTATCACAATCTAGTAGTTACATTTAAAAATTTTGTTCTAGGACATTTTGTTTGAACGCAATCATCAAACTTAATTAAAAAAGTCATTTAAGCCTTTTCACAGTGAGATCTATGCGATATGGCCGAGAAATGTAATTTTGATGTTAACTCCCAAACCGCTGCGCAGAAGTCAACCAAACTTCACCCATTAGTGTATTGTATCACAATCTAGTAGTTACATGTGGAAATTTGGTTATAGGACATTTGATTTGAGCGCAATCCTCAAACTTAGGTCAAAAAAGCCATTTAAGCCTTTTCACAGTGAGATCTATGCGATATGGCCGAGAAATGTAATTTTGATGTTAACTCCCAAACCGCTGCGCAGAAGTCAACCAAACTTCACCCAATAGTGTATTGTATCACAATCTAGTAGTTACATTTGAAAATTTTGTTCTAGGAAATTTTGTTTGACCGCAATCATCAAACTTAATTAAAAAAGTCATTTAAGCCTTTTCACAGTGAGATCTATGCGATATGGCCGAGAAATGTAATTTTGATGTTAACTCCCAAACCGCTGCGCAGAAGTCAACCAAACTTCACCCATTAGTGTATTTTATCACAATCTAGTAGTTACATGTGGAAATTTGGTTCTAGGACATTTGATTTGAGCGCAATCCTCAAACTTAGGTCAAAAAAGCCATTTAAGCCTTTTCACAGTGAGATCTATGCGATATGGCCGAGAAATGTAATTTTGATGTTAACTCCCAAACCGCTGCGCAGAAGTCAACCAAACTTCACCCAATAGTGTATTGTATCACATTCTAGTAGTTACATTTGAAAATTTCATTCTAGGACATTTGGTTTGAGCGCAATCCTCAAACTTAGGTCAAAAAAGCCATTTAAGCCTTTTCACAGTGAGATCTATGCGATATGGCCGAGAAATGTAATTTTGATGTTAACTCCCAAACCGCTGCGCAGAAGTCAACCAAACTTCACCCAATAGTGTATTGTATCACAATCTAGTAGTTACATTTGAAAATTTTGTTCTAGGAAATTTTGTTTGAGCGCAATCATCAAACTTAATTAAAAAAGTCATTTAAGCCTTTTCACAGTGAGATCTATGCGATATGGCCGAGAAATGTAATTTTGATGTTAACTCCCAAACCGCTGCGCAGAAGTCAACCAAACTTCACCCAATAGTGTATTGTATCACAATCTAGTAGTTACATTTGAAAATTTTGTTCTAGGAAATTTTGTTTGAACGCAATCATCAAACTTAATTAAAAAAGTCATTTAAGCCTTTTCACAGTGAGATCTATGCGATATGGCCGAGAAATGTAATTTTGATGTTAACTCCCAAACCGCTGCGCAGAAGTCAACCAAACTTCACCCAATAGTGTATTGTATCACAATCTAGTAGTTACATTTGAAAATTTTGTTCTAGGACATTTTGTTTGAGCGCAATCCTCAAACTTAGGTCAAAAAAGCCATTTAAGCCTTTTCACAGTGAGATCTATGCGATATGGCCGAGAAATGTAATTTTGATGTTAACTCCCAAACCGCTGCGCAGAAGTCAACCAAACTTCACCCAATAGTGTATTGTATCACAATCTAGTAGTTACATTTGAAAATTTTGTTCTAGGACATTTTGTTTGAACGCAATCATCAAACTTAATTAAAAAAGTCATTTAAGCCTTTTCACAGTGAGATCTATGCGATATGGCCAAGAAATGTAATTTTGATGTTAACTCCCAAACCTCTGCGCAGAAGTCAACCAAACTTCACCCAATAGTGTATTGTATCACAATCTAGTAGTTACATTTGAAAATTTTGTTCTAGGAAATTTTGTTTGAGCGCAATCATCAAACTTAATTAAAAAAGTCATTTAAGCCTTTTCACAGTGAGATCTATGCGATATGGCCGAGAAATGTAATTTTGATGTTAACTCCCAAACCGCTTCGCAGAAGTCAACCAAACTTCACCCATTAGTGTATTTTATCACAATCTAGTAGTTACATGTGGAAATTTGGTTCTAGGACATTTGATTTGAGCGCAATCCTCAAACTTAGGTCAAAAAAGCCATTTAAGCCTTTTCACAGTGAGATCTATGCGATATGGCCGAGAAATGTAATTTTGATGTTAACTCCCAAACCGCTGCGCAGAAGTCAACCAAACTTCACCCAATAGTGTATTGTATCACAATCTAGTAGTTACATTTAAAAATTTTGTTCTAGGACATTTTGTTTGAACGCAATCATCAAACTTAATTAAAAAAGTCATTTAAGCCTTTTCACAGTGAGATCTATGCGATATGGCCGAGAAATGTAATTTTGATGTTAACTCCCAAACCGCTGCGCAGAAGTCAACCAAACTTCACCCATTAGTGTATTGTATCACAATCTAGTAGTTACATGTGGAAATTTGGTTATAGGACATTTGATTTGAGCGCAATCCTCAAACTTAGGTCAAAAAAGCCATTTAAGCCTTTTCACAGTGAGATCTATGCGATATGGCCGAGAAATGTAATTTTGATGTTAACTCCTAAACCGCTGCGCAGAAGTCAACCAAACTTCACCCAATAGTGTATTGTATCACAATCTAGTAGTTACATTTGAAAATTTTGTTCTAGG
The DNA here is from genome assembly GCF_030265065.1 of Corythoichthys intestinalis. NCBI lineage: Eukaryota > Metazoa > Chordata > Actinopteri > Syngnathiformes > Syngnathidae > Corythoichthys > Corythoichthys intestinalis. The sequence continues at coordinate 66,142,505 of NC_080398.1, read as the reverse complement.
AAATTTTGTTTGAGCGCAATCATCAAACTTAATTAAAAAAGTCATTTAAGCCTTTTCACAGTGAGATCTATGCGATATGGCCGAGAAATGTAATTTTGATGTTAACTCCCAAACCGCTGCGCAGAAGTCAACCAAACTTCACCCATTAGTGTATTTTATCACAATCTAGTAGTTACATGTGGAAATTTGGTTCTAGGACATTTGATTTGAGCGCAATCCTCAAACTTAGGTCAAAAAAGCCATTTAAGCCTTTTCACAGTGAGATCTATGCGATATGGCCGAGAAATGTAATTTTGATGTTCACTCCCAAACCGCTGCGCAGAAGTCAACCAAACTTCACCCAATAGTGTATTGTATCACAATCTAGTAGTTACATTTGAAAATTTTGTTCTAGGAAATTTTGTTTGAGCGCAATCATCAAACTTAATTAAAAAAGTCATTTAAGCCTTTTCACAGTGAGATCTATGCGATATGGCCGAGAAATGTAATTTTGATGTTAACTCCCAAACCGCTGCGCAGAAGTCAACCAAACTTCACCCATTAGTGTATTTTATCACAATCTAGTAGTTACATGTGGAAATTTGGTTCTAGGACATTTGATTTGAGCGCAATCCTCAAACTTAGGTCAAAAAAGCCATTTAAGCCTTTTCACAGTGAGATCTATGCCAGGGGTTTTCAACCCAGTCCTCAAGGCACACTGTGGGTCCTGGTTTTTGTTCCAGCCGATCCAGCAGAGACAGTTGAACCAATGAGGCTTCTGCTAAAACAAGCCACACCTGACTGCAATCAACTGATTGCACTTGTAAAACACCAGATTGGGGAAAAAGTGTTGTCATCTTGTTTGGTAAGAATGAAATCCTGCACCCACAGTGTGCCTTAGTGGAATAGGTTGGGAACCCCTGATCTATGCGATATGGCCGAGAAATGTAATTTTGATGTTAACTCCCAAACCGCTGCGCAGAAGTCAACCAAACTTCACCCAATAGTGTATTGTATCACATTCTAGTAGTTACATTTGAAAATTTCGTTCTAGGACATTTGGTTTGAGCGCAATCCTCAAACTTAGGTCAAAAAAGCCATTTAAGCCTTTTCACAGTGAGATCTATGCGATATGGCCGAGAAATGTAATTTTGATGTTAACTCCCAAACCGCTGCGCAGAAGTCAACCAAACTTCACCCAATAGTGTATTGTATCACAATCTAGTAGTTACATTTGAAAATTTTGTTCTAGGAAATTTTGTTTGAACGCAATCATCAAACTTAATTAAAAAAGTCATTTAAGCCTTTTCACAGTGAGATCTATGCGATATGGCCGAGAAATGTAATCTTGATGTTAACTCCCAAACCGCTGCGCAGAAGTCAACCAAACTTCACCCAATAGTGTATTGTATCACATTCTAGTAGTTACATTTGAAAATTTCGTTCAAGGACATTTGGTTTGAGCGCAATTATTAAACTTAGGTCAAAAAAGCCATTTAAGCCTTTTCACAGTGAGATCTATGCGATATGGCCGAGAAATGTAATTTTGATGTTAACTCCCAAACCGCTGCGCAGAAGTAAACCAAACTTCACCCATTAGTGTATTGTATCACAATCTAGTAGTTACATGTGGAAATTTGGTTCTAGGACATTTGATTTGAGCGCAATCCTCAAACTTAGGTCAAAAAAGCCATTTAAGCCTTTTCACAGTGAGATCTATGCGATATGGCCGAGAAATGTAATTTTGATGTTAACTCCCAAACCGCTGCGCAGAAGTCAACCAAACTTCACCCAATAGTGTATTGTATCACATTCTAGTAGTTACATTTGAAAATTTCGTTCTAGGACATTTGGTTTGAGCGCAATCATCAAACTTAATTAAAAAAGTCATTTAAGCCTTTTCACAGTGAGATATATGCGATATGGCCGAGAAATGTAATTTTGATGTTCACTCCCAAACCGCTGCGCAGAAGACAACCAAACTTCACCCATTAGTGTATTGTATCACAATCTAGTAGTTACATGTGGAAATTTGGTTATAGGACATTTGATTTGAGCGCAATCCTCAAACTTAGGTCAAAAAAGCCATTTAAGCCTTTTCACAGTGAGATCTATGCGATATGGCCGAGAAATGTAATTTTTATGTTAACTCCCAAACCGCTGCGCAGAAGTCAACCAAACTTCACCCATTAGTGTATTGTATCACAATCTAGTAGTTACATTTGAAAATTTCGTTCTAGGACATTTGGTTTGAGCGCAATCTTTAAACTTAGGTCAAAAAAGCCATTTAAGCCTTTTCACAGTGAGATCTATGCGATATGGCCGAGAAATGTAATCTTGATGTTAACTCCCAAACCGCTGCGCAGAAGTCAACCAAACTTCACCCAATAGTGTATTGTATCACATTCTAGTAGTTACATTTGAAAGTTTCGTTCAAGGACATTTGGTTTGAGCGCAATTATTAAACTTAGGTCAAAAAAGCCATTTAAGCCTTTTCACAGTGAGATCTATGCGATATGGCCGAGAAATGTAATTTTGATGTTAACTCCCAAACCGCTGCGCAGAAGTAAACCAAACTTCACCCATTAGTGTATTGTATCACAATCTAGTAGTTTCATGTGGAAATTTGGTTCTAGGACATTTGATTTGAGCGCAATCCTCAAACTTAGGTCAAAAAAGCCATTTAAGCCTTTTCACAGTGAGATCTATGCGATATGGCCGAGAAATGTAATTTTGATGTTAACTCCCAAACCGCTGCGCAGAAGTCAACCAAACTTCACCCAATAGTGTATTGTATCACATTCTAGTAGTTACATTTGAAAATTTCGTTCTAGGACATTTGGTTTGAGCGCAATCATCAAACTTAATTAAAAAAGTCATTTAAGCCTTTTCACAGTGAGATCTATGCGATATGGCCGAGAAATGTAATTTTGATGTTAACTCCCAAACCGCTGCGCAGAAGTCAACCAAACTTCACCCAATAGTGTATTGTATCACAATCTAGTAGTTACATTTAAAAATTTTGTTCTAGGACATTTTGTTTGAGCGCAATCCTCAAACTTAGGTCAAAAAAGCCATTTAAGCCTTTTCACAGTGAGATCTATGCGATATGGCCGAGAAATGTAATTTTGATGTTAACTCCCAAACCGCTGCGCAGAAGTCAACCAAACTTCACCCAATAGTGTATTGTATCACAATCTAGTAGTTACATTTGAAAATTTTGTTCTAGGACATTTTGTTTGAACGCAATCATCAAACTTAATTAAAAAAGTCATTTAAGCCTTTTCACAGTGAGATCTATGCGATATGGCCGAGAAATGTAATTTTGATGTTAACTCCCAAACCGCTGCGCAGAAGTCAACCAAACTTCACCCAATAGTGTATTGTATCACAATCTAGTAGTTACATTTGAAAATTTTGTTCTAGGAAATTTTGTTTGAGCGCAATCATCAAACTTAATTAAAAAAGTCATTTAAGCCTTTTCACAGTGAGATCTATGCGATATGGCCGAGAAATGTAATTTTGATGTTAACTCCCAAACCGCTGCGCAGAAGTCAACCAAACTTCACCCATTAGTGTATTTTATCACAATCTAGTAGTTACATGTGGAAATTTGGTTCTAGGACATTTGATTTGAGCGCAATCCTCAAACTTAGGTCAAAAAAGCCATTTAAGCCTTTTCACAGTGAGATCTATGCCAGGGGTTTTCAACCCAGTCCTCAAGGCACACTGTGGGTCCTGGTTTTTGTTCCAGCCGATCCAGCAGAGACAGTTGAACCAATGAGGCTTCTGCTAAAACAAGCCACACCTGACTGCAATCAACTGATTGCATTTGTAAAACACCAGATTGGGGAAAAAGTGTTGTCATCTTGTTTGGTAAGAATGAAATCCTGCACCCACAGTGTGCCTTAGTGGAATAGGTTGGGAACCCCTGATCTATGCGATATGGCCGAGAAATGTAATTTTGATGTTAACTCCCAAACCGCTGCGCAGAAGTCAACCAAACTTCACCCAATAGTGTATTGTATCACATTCTAGTAGTTACATTTGAAAATTTCGTTCTAGGACATTTGGTTTGAGCGCAATCCTCAAACTTAGGTCAAAAAAGCCATTTAAGCCTTTTCACAGTGAGATCTATGCGATATGGCCGAGAAATGTAATTTTGATGTTAACTCCCAAACCGCTGCGCAGAAGTCAACCAAACTTCACCCAATAGTGTATTGTATCACAATCTAGTAGTTACATTTGAAAATTTTGTTCTAGGAAATTTTGTTTGAACGCAATCATCAAACTTAATTAAAAAAGTCATTTAAGCCTTTTCACAGTGAGATCTATGCGATATGGCCGAGAAATGTAATCTTGATGTTAACTCCCAAACCGCTGCGCAGAAGTCAACCAAACTTCACCCAATAGTGTATTGTATCACATTCTAGTAGTTACATTTGAAAATTTCGTTCAAGGACATTTGGTTTGAGCGCAATTATTAAACTTAGGTCAAAAAAGCCATTTAAGCCTTTTCACAGTGAGATCTATGCGATATGGCCGAGAAATGTAATTTTGATGTTAACTCCCAAACCGCTGCGCAGAAGTAAACCAAACTTCACCCATTAGTGTATTGTATCACAATCTAGTAGTTACATGTGGAAATTTGGTTCTAGGACATTTGATTTGAGCGCAATCCTCAAACTTAGGTCAAAAAAGCCATTTAAGCCTTTTCACAGTGAGATCTATGCGATATGGCCGAGAAATGTAATTTTGATGTTAACTCCCAAACCGCTGCGCAGAAGTCAACCAAACTTCACCCAATAGTGTATTGTATCACATTCTAGTAGTTACATTTGAAAATTTCGTTCTAGGACATTTGGTTTGAGCGCAATCATCAAACTTAATTAAAAAAGTCATTTAAGCCTTTTCACAGTGAGATATATGCGATATGGCCGAGAAATGTAATTTTGATGTTCACTCCCAAACCGCTGCGCAGAAGACAACCAAACTTCACCCATTAGTGTATTGTATCACAATCTAGTAGTTACATGTGGAAATTTGGTTATAGGACATTTGATTTGAGCGCAATCCTCAAACTTAGGTCAAAAAAGCCATTTAAGCCTTTTCACAGTGAGATCTATGCGATATGGCCGAGAAATGTAATTTTTATGTTAACTCCCAAACCGCTGCGCAGAAGTCAACCAAACTTCACCCATTAGTGTATTGTATCACAATCTAGTAGTTACATTTGAAAATTTCGTTCTAGGACATTTGGTTTGAGCGCAATCTTTAAACTTAGGTCAAAAAAGCCATTTAAGCCTTTTCACAGTGAGATCTATGCGATATGGCCGAGAAATGTAATCTTGATGTTAACTCCCAAACCGCTGCGCAGAAGTCAACCAAACTTCACCCAATAGTGTATTGTATCACATTCTAGTAGTTACATTTGAAAATTTCGTTCAAGGACATTTGGTTTGAGCGCAATTATTAAACTTAGGTCAAAAAAGCCATTTAAGCCTTTTCACAGTGAGATCTATGCGATATGGCCGAGAAATGTAATTTTGATGTTAACTCCCAAACCGCTGCGCAGAAGTAAACCAAACTTCACTCATTAGTGTATTGTATCACAATCTAGTAGTTACATGTGGAAATTTGGTTCTAGGACATTTGATTTGAGCGCAATCCTCAAACTTAGGTCAAAAAAGCCATTTAAGCCTTTTCACAGTGAGATCTATGCGATATGGCCGAGAAATGTAATTTTGATGTTAACTCCCAAACCGCTGCGCAGAAGTCAACCAAACTTCACCCAATAGTGTATTGTATCACATTCTAGTAGTTACATTTGAAAATTTCGTTCTAGGACATTTGGTTTGAGCGCAATCATCAAACTTAATTAAAAAAGTCATTTAAGCCTTTTCACAGTGAGATCTATGCGATATGGCCGAGAAATGTAATTTTGATGTTAACTCCCAAACCGCTGCGCAGAAGTCAACCAAACTTCACCCAATAGTGTATTGTATCACAATCTAGTAGTTACATTTAAAAATTTTGTTCTAGGACATTTTGTTTGAGCGCAATCCTCAAACTTAGGTCAAAAAAGCCATTTAAGCCTTTTCACAGTGAGATCTATGCGATATGGCCGAGAAATGTAATTTTGATGTTAACTCCCAAACCGCTGCGCAGAAGTCAACCAAACTTCACCCAATAGTGTATTGTATCACAATCTAGTAGTTACATTTGAAAATTTTGTTCTAGGACATTTTGTTTGAACGCAATCATCAAACTTAATTAAAAAAGTCATTTAAGCCTTTTCACAGTGAGATCTATGCGATATGGCCGAGAAATGTAATTTTGATGTTAACTCCCAAACCGCTGCGCAGAAGTCAACCAAACTTCACCCAATAGTGTATTGTATCACAATCTAGTAGTTACATTTGAAAATTTTGTTCTAGAAAATTTTGTTTGAGCGCAATCATCAAACTTAATTAAAAAAGTCATTTAAGCCTTTTCACAGTGAGATCTATGCGATATGGCCGAGAAATGTAATTTTGATGTTAACTCCCAAACCGCTGCGCAGAAGTCAACCAAACTTCACCCATTAGTGTATTTTATCACAATCTAGTAGTTACATGTGGAAATTTGGTTCTAGGACATTTGATTTGAGCGCAATCCTCAAACTTAGGTCAAAAAAGCCATTTAAGCCTTTTCACAGTGAGATCTATGCGATATGGCCGAGAAATGTAATTTTGATGTTAACTCCCAAACCGCTGCGCAGAAGTCAACCAAACTTCACCCAATAGTGTATTGTATCACAATCTAGTAGTTACATTTAAAAATTTTGTTCTAGGACATTTTGTTTGAACGCAATCATCAAACTTAATTAAAAAAGTCATTTAAGCCTTTTCACAGTGAGATCTATGCGATATGGCCGAGAAATGTAATTTTGATGTTAACTCCCAAACCGCTGCGCAGAAGTCAACCAAACTTCACCCATTAGTGTATTGTATCACAATCTAGTAGTTACATGTGGAAATTTGGTTATAGGACATTTGATTTGAGCGCAATCCTCAAACTTAGGTCAAAAAAGCCATTTAAGCCTTTTCACAGTGAGATCTATGCGATATGGCCGAGAAATGTAATTTTGATGTTAACTCCCAAACCGCTGCGCAGAAGTCAACCAAACTTCACCCAATAGTGTATTGTATCACAATCTAGTAGTTACATTTGAAAATTTTGTTCTAGGAAATTTTGTTTGAGCGCAATCATCAAACTTAATTAAAAAAGTCATTTAAGCCTTTTCACAGTGAGATCTATGCGATATGGCCGAGAAATGTAATGTTGATGTTAACTCCCAAACCGCTGCGCAGAAGTCAACCAAACTTCACCCATTAGTGTATTTTATCACAATCTAGTAGTTACATGTGGAAATTTGGTTCTAGGACATTTGATTTGAGCGCAATCCTCAAACTTAGGTCAAAAAAGCCATTTAAGCCTTTTCACAGTGAGATCTATGCGATATGGCCGAGAAATGTAATTTTGATGTTAACTCCCAAACCGCTGCGCAGAAGTCAACCAAACTTCACCCAATAGTGTATTGTATCACATTCTAGTAGTTACATTTGAAAATTTCGTTCTAGGACATTTGGTTTGAGCGCAATCCTCAAACTTAGGTCAAAAAAGCCATTTAAGCCTTTTCACAGTGAGATCTATGCGATATGGCCGAGAAATGTAATTTTGATGTTAACTCCCAAACCGCTGCGCAGAAGTCAACCAAACTTCACCCAATAGTGTATTGTATCACAATCTAGTAGTTACATTTGAAAATTTTGTTCTAGGACATTTTGTTTGAACGCAATCATCAAACTTAATTAAAAAAGTCATTTAAGCCTTTTCACAGTGAGATCTATGCGATATGGCCGAGAAATGTAATTTTGATGTTAACTCCCAAACCGCTGCGCAGAAGTCAACCAAACTTCACCCAATAGTGTATTGTATCACAATCTAGTAGTTACATTTGAAAATTTTGTTCTAGGACATTTTGTTTGAGCGCAATCCTCAAACTTAGGTCAAAAAAGCCATTTAAGCCTTTTCACAGTGAGATCTATGCGATATGGCCGAGAAATGTAATTTTGATGTTAACTCCCAAACCGCTGCGCAGAAGTCAACCAAACTTCACCCAATAGTGTATTGTATCACAATCTAGTAGTTACATTTGAAAATTTTGTTCTAGGACATTTTGTTTGAACGCAATCATCAAACTTAATTAAAAAAGTCATTTAAGCCTTTTCACAGTGAGATCTATGCGATATGGCCGAGAAATGTAATTTTGATGTTAACTCCCAAACCGCTGCGCAGAAGTCAACCAAACTTCACCCAATAGTGTATTGTATCACAATCTACTAGTTACATTTGAAAATTTTGTTCTAGGAAATTTTGTTTGAGCGCAATCATCAAACTTAATTAAAAAAGTCATTTAAGCCTTTTCACAGTGAGATCTATGCGATATGGCCGAGAAATGTAATTTTGATGTTAACTCCCAAACCGCTTCGCAGAAGTCAACCAAACTTCACCCATTAGTGTATTTTATCACAATCTAGTAGTTACATGTGGAAATTTGGTTCTAGGACATTTGATTTGAGCGCAATCCTCAAACTTAGGTCAAAAAAGCCATTTAAGCCTTTTCACAGTGAGATCTATGCGATATGGCCGAGAAATGTAATTTTGATGTTAACTCCCAAACCGCTGCGCAGAAGTCAACCAAACTTCACCCAATAGTGTATTGTATCACAATCTAGTAGTTACATTTAAAAATTTTGTTCTAGGACATTTTGTTTGAACGCAATCATCAAACTTAATTAAAAAAGTCATTTAAGCCTTTTCACAGTGAGATCTATGCGATATGGCCGAGAAATGTAATTTTGATGTTAACTCCCAAACCGCTGCGCAGAAGTCAACCAAACTTCACCCATTAGTGTATTGTATCACAATCTAGTAGTTACATGTGGAAATTTGGTTATAGGACATTTGATTTGAGCGCAATCCTCAAACTTAGGTCAAAAAAGCCATTTAAGCCTTTTCACAGTGAGATCTATGCGATATGGCCGAGAAATGTAATTTTGATGTTAACTCCCAAACCGCTGCGCAGAAGTCAACCAAACTTCACCCAATAGTGTATTGTATCACAATCTAGTAGTTACATTTGAAAATTTTGTTCTAGGAAATTTTGTTTGAGCGCAATCATCAAACTTAATTAAAAAAGTCATTTAAGCCTTTTCACAGTGAGATCTATGCGATATGGCCGAGAAATGTAATTTTGATGTTAACTCCCAAACCGCTGCGCAGAAGTCAACCAAACTTCACCCATTAGTGTATTTTATCACAATCTAGTAGTTACATGTGGAAATTTGGTTCTAGGACATTTGATTTGAGCGCAATCCTCAAACTTAGGTCAAAAAAGCCATTTAAGCCTTTTCACAGTGAGATCTATGCGATATGGCCGAGAAATGTAATTTTGATGTTCACTCCCAAACCGCTGCGCAGAAGTCAACCAAACTTCACCCAATAGTGTATTGTATCACAATCTAGTAGTTACATTTGAAAATTTTGTTCTAGGAAATTTTGTTTGAGCGCAATCATCAAACTTAATTAAAAAAGTCATTTAAGCCTTTTCACAGTGAGATCTATGCGATATGGCCGAGAAATGTAATTTTGATGTTAACTCCCAAACCGCTGCGCAGAAGTCAACCAAACTTCACCCATTAGTGTATTTTATCACAATCTAGTAGTTACATGTGGAAATTTGGTTCTAGGACATTTGATTTGAGCGCAATCCTCAAACTTAGGTCAAAAAAGCCATTTAAGCCTTTTCACAGTGAGATCTATGCGATATGGCCGAGAAATGTAATTTTGATGTTAACTCCCAAACCGCTGCGCAGAAGTCAACCAAACTTCACCCAATAGTGTATTGTATCACATTCTAGTAGTTACATTTGAAAATTTCGTTCTAGGACATTTGGTTTGAGCGCAATCCTCAAACTTAGGTCAAAAAAGCCATTTAAGCCTTTTCACAGTGAGATCTATGCGATATGGCCGAGAAATGTAATTTTGATGTTAACTCCCAAACCGCTGCGCAGAAGTCAACCAAACTTCACCCATTAGTGTATTGTATCACAATCTAGTAGTTACATGTGGAAATTTGGTTATAGGACATTTGATTTGAGCGCAATCCTCAAACTTAGGTCAAAAAAGCCATTTAAGCCTTTTCACAGTGAGATCTATGCGATATGGCCGAGAAATGTAATTTTGATGTTAACTCCCAAACCGCTGCGCAGAAGTCAACCAAACTTCACCCAATAGTGTATTGTATCACATTCTAGTAGTTACATTTGAAAATTTCGTTCTAGGACATTTGGTTTGAGCGCAATCCTCAAACTTAGGTCAAAAAAGCCATTTATGCCTTTTCACAGTGAGATCTATGCGATATGGCCGAGAAATGTAATTTTGATGTTAACTCCCAAACCGCTGCGCAGAAGTCAACCAAACTTCACCCAATAGTGTATTGTATCACAATCTAGTAGTTACATTTGAAAATTTTGTTCTAGGACATTTTGTTTGAACGCAATCATCAAACTTAATTAAAAAAGTCATTTAAGCCTTTTCACAGTGAGATCTATGCGATATGGCCGAGAAATGTAATTTTGATGTTAACTCCCAAACCGCTGCGCAGAAGTCAACCAAACTTCACCCAATAGTGTATTGTATCACAATCTAGTAGTTACATTTGAAAATTTTGTTCTAGGAAATTTTGTTTGAGCGCAATCATCAAACTTAATTAAAAAAGTCATTTAAGCCTTTTCACAGTGAGATCTATGCGATATGGCCGAGAAATGTAATTTTGATGTTAACTCCCAAACCGCTTCGCAGAAGTCAACCAAACTTCACCCATTAGTGTATTTTATCACAATCTAGTAGTTACATGTGGAAATTTGGTTCTAGGACATTTGATTTGAGCGCAATCCTCAAACTTAGGTCAAAAAAGCCATTTAAGCCTTTTCACAGTGAGATCTATGCGATATGGCCGAGAAATGTAATTTTGATGTTAACTCCCAAACCGCTGCGCAGAAGTCAACCAAACTTCACCCAATAGTGTATTGTATCACAATCTAGTAGTTACATTTAAAAATTTTGTTCTAGGACATTTTGTTTGAACGCAATCATCAAACTTAATTAAAAAAGTCATTTAAGCCTTTTCACAGTGAGATCTATGCGATATGGCCGAGAAATGTAATTTTGATGTTAACTCCCAAACCGCTGCGCAGAAGTCAACCAAACTTCACCCATTAGTGTATTGTATCACAATCTAGTAGTTACATGTGGAAATTTGGTTATAGGACATTTGATTTGAGCGCAATCCTCAAACTTAGGTCAAAAAAGCCATTTAAGCCTTTTCACAGTGAGATCTATGCGATATGGCCGAGAAATGTAATTTTGATGTTAACTCCCAAACCGCTGCGCAGAAGTCAACCAAACTTCACCCAATAGTGTATTGTATCACAATCTAGTAGTTACATTTGAAAATTTTGTTCTAGGAAATTTTGTTTGAGCGCAATCATCAAACTTAATTAAAAAAGTCATTTAAGCCTTTTCACAGTGAGATCTATGCGATATGGCCGAGAAATGTAATTTTGATGTTAACTCCCAAACCGCTGCGCAGAAGTCAACCAAACTTCACCCATTAGTGTATTTTATCACAATCTAGTAGTTACATGTGGAAATTTGGTTCTAGGACATTTGATTTGAGCGCAATCCTCAAACTTAGGTCAAAAAAGCCATTTAAGCCTTTTCACAGTGAGATCTATGCGATATGGCCGAGAAATGTAATTTTGATGTTCACTCCCAAACCGCTGCGCAGAAGTCAACCAAACTTCACCCAATAGTGTATTGTATCACAATCTAGTAGTTACATTTGAAAATTTTGTTCTAGGAAATTTTGTTTGAGCGCAATCATCAAACTTAATTAAAAAAGTCATTTAAGCCTTTTCACAGTGAGATCTATGCGATATGGCCGAGAAATGTAATTTTGATGTTAACTCCCAAACCGCTGCGCAGAAGTCAACCAAACTTCACCCATTAGTGTATTTTATCACAATCTAGTAGTTACATGTGGAAATTTGGTTCTAGGACATTTGATTTGAGCGCAATCCTCAAACTTAGGTCAAAAAAGCCATTTAAGCCTTTTCACAGTGAGATCTATGCGATATGGCCGAGAAATGTAATTTTGATGTTAACTCCCAAACCGCTGCGCAGAAGTCAACCAAACTTCACCCAATAGTGTATTGTATCACATTCTAGTAGTTACATTTGAAAATTTCGTTCTAGGACATTTGGTTTGAGCGCAATCCTCAAACTTAGGCCAAAAAAGCCATTTAAGCCTTTTCACAGTGAGATCTATGCGATATGGCCGAGAAATGTAATTTTGATGTTAACTCCCAAACCGCTGCGCAGAAGTCAACCAAACTTCACCCAATAGTGTATTGTATCACAATCTAGTAGTTACATTTGAAAATTTTGTTCTAGGAAATTTTGTTTGAACGCAATCATCAAACTTAATTAAAAAAGTCATTTAAGCCTTTTCACAGTGAGATCTATGCGATATGGCCGAGAAATGTAATTTTGATGTTAACTCCCAAACCGCTGCGCAGAAGTCAACCAAACTTCACCCAATAGTGTATTGTATCACATTCTAGTAGTTACATTTGAAAATTTCGTTCAAGGACATTTGGTTTGAGCGCAATTATTAAACTTAGGTCAAAAAAGCCATTTAAGCCTTTTCACAGTGAGATCTATGCGATATGGCCGAGAAATGTAATTTTGATGTTAACTCCCAAACCGCTGCGCAGAAGTAAACCAAACTTCACCCATTAGTGTATTGTATCACAATCTAGTAGTTACATTTGAAAATTTTGTTCTAGAAAATTTTGTTTGAGCGCAATCATCAAACTTAATTAAAAAAGTCATTTAAGCCTTTTCACAGTGAGATCTATGCGATATGGCCGAGAAATGTAATTTTGATGTTAACTCCCAAACCGCTGCGCAGAAGTCAACCAAACTTCACCCAATAGTGTATTGTATCACAATCTAGTAGTTACATTTAAAAATTTTGTTCTAGGACATTTTGTTTGAACGCAATCATCAAACTTAATTAAAAAAGTCATTTAAGCCTTTTCACAGTGAGATCTATGCGATATGGCCGAGAAATGTAATTTTGATGTTAACTCCCAAACCGCTGCGCAGAAGTCAACCAAACTTCACCCATTAGTGTATTGTATCACAATCTAGTAGTTACATGTGGAAATTTGGTTATAGGACATTTGATTTGAGCGCAATCCTCAAACTTAGGTCAAAAAAGCCATTTAAGCCTTTTCACAGTGAGATCTATGCGATATGGCCGAGAAATGTAATTTTGATGTTAACTCCCAAACCGCTGCGCAGAAGTCAACCAAACTTCACCCAATAGTGTATTGTATCACAATCTAGTAGTTACATTTGAAAATTTTGTTCTAGGAAATTTTGTTTGAGCGCAATCATCAAACTTAATTAAAAAAGTCATTTAAGCCTTTTCACAGTGAGATCTATGCGATATGGCCGAGAAATGTAATTTTGATGTTAACTCCCAAACCGCTGCGCAGAAGTCAACCAAACTTCACCCATTAGTGTATTTTATCACAATCTAGTAGTTACATGTGGAAATTTGGTTCTAGGACATTTGATTTGAGCGCAATCCTCAAACTTAGGTCAAAAAAGCCATTTAAGCCTTTTCACAGTGAGATCTATGCGATATGGCCGAGAAATGTAATTTTGATGTTAACTCCCAAACCGCTGCGCAGAAGTCAACCAAACTTCACCCAATAGTGTATTGTATCACATTCTAGTAGTTACATTTGAAAATTTCGTTCTAGGACATTTGGTTTGAGCGCAATCCTCAAACTTAGGTCAAAAAAGCCATTTAAGCCTTTTCACAGTGAGATCTATGCGATATGGCCGAGAAATGTAATTTTGATGTTAACTCCCAAACCGCTGCGCAGAAGTCAACCAAACTTCACCCAATAGTGTATTGTATCACAATCTAGTAGTTACATTTGAAAATTTTGTTCTAGGAAATTTTGTTTGAACGCAATCATCAAACTTAATTAAAAAAGTCATTTAAGCCTTTTCACAGTGAGATCTATGCGATATGGCCGAGAAATGTAATTTTGATGTTAACTCCCAAACCGCTGCGCAGAAGTCAACCAAACTTCACCCAATAGTGTATTGTATCACATTCTAGTAGTTACATTTGAAAATTTCGTTCTAGGACATTTGGTTTGAGCGCAATTATTAAACTTAGGTCAAAAAAGCCATTTAAGCCTTTTCACAGTGAGATCTATGCGATATGGCCGAGAAATGTAATTTTGATGTTAACTCCCAAACCGCTGCGCTGAAGTAAACCAAACTTCACCCATTAGTGTATTGTATCACAATCTAGTAGTTACATGTGGAAATTTGGTTCTAGGACATTTGATTTTAGCGCAATCCTCAAACTTAGGTCAAAAAAGCCATTTAAGCCTTTTCACAGTGAGATCTATGCGATATGGCCGAGAAATGTAATTTTGATGTTAACTCCCAAACCGCTGCGCAAAAGTCAACTAAACTTCACCCAATAGTGTATTGTATCACATTCTAGTAGTTACATTTGAAAATTTCGTTCTAGGACATTTGGTTTGAGCGCAATCATTAAACTTAATTAAAAAAGTCATTTAAGCCTTTTCACAGTGAGATCTATGCGATATGGCCGAGAAATGTAATTTTGATGTTAACTACCAAACCGCTGCGCAGAAGTCAACCAAACTTCACCCAATAGTGTATTGTATCACAATCTAGTAGTTACATTTGAAAATTTTGTTCTAGGACATTTTGTTTGAACGCAATCATCAAACTTAATTAAAAAAGTCATTTAAGCCTTTTCACAGTGAGATCTATGCGATATGGCCGAGAAATGTAATTTTGATGTTAACTCCCAAACCGCTGCGCAGAAGTCAACCAAACTTCACCCAATAGTGTATTGTATCACAATCTAGTAGTTACATTTGAAAATTTTGTTTTAGGAAATTTTGTTTGAGCGCAATCATCAAACTTAATTAAAAAAGTCATTTAAGCCTTTTCACAGTGAGATATATGCGATATGGCCGAGAAATGTAATTTTGATGTTCACTCCCAAACCGCTGCGCAGAAGACAACCAAACTTCACCCATTAGTGTATTGTATCACAATCTAGTAGTTACATGTGGAAATTTGGTTATAGGACATTTGATTTGAGCGCAATCCTCAAACTTAGGTCAAAAAAGCCATTTAAGCCTTTTCACAGTGAGATCTATGCGATATGGCCGAGAAATGTAATTTTGATGTTAACTCCCAAACCGCTGCGCAGAAGTCAACCAAACTTCACCCATTAGTGTATTGTATCACAATCTAGTAGTTACATTTGAAAATTTCGTTCTAGGACATTTGGTTTGAGCGCAATCTTTAAACTTAGGTCAAAAAAGCCATTTAAGCCTTTTCACAGTGAGATCTATGCGATATGGCCGAGAAATGTAATTTTGATGTTAACTCCCAAACCGCTGCGCAGAAGTCAACCAAACTTCACCCAATAGTGTATTGTATCACAATCTAGTAGTTACATTTGAAAATTTTGTTCTAGGACATTTTGTTTGAACGCAATCATCAAACTTAATTAAAAAAGTCATTTAAGCCTTTTCACAGTGAGATCTATGCGATATGGCCGAGAAATGTAATTTTGATGTTAACTCCCAAACCGCTGCGCAGAAGTCAACCAAACTTCACCCATTAGTGTATTGTATCACAATCTAGTAGTTACATTTGAAAATTTTGTTCTAGGACATTTTGTTTGAACGCAATCATCAAACTTAATTAAAAAAGTCATTTAAGCCTTTTCACAGTGAGATCTATGCGATATGGCCGAGAAATGTAATTTTGATGTTAACTCCCAAACCGCTGCGCAGAAGTCAACCAAACTTCACCCATTAGTGTATTGTATCACAATCTAGTAGTTACATGTGGAAATTTGGTTATAGGACATTTGATTTGAGCGCAATCCTCAAACTTAGGTCAAAAAAGCCATTTAAGCCTTTTCACAGTGAGATCTATGCGATATGGCCGAGAAATGTAATTTTGATGTTAACTCCCAAACCGCTGCGCCGAAGTCAACCAAACTTCACCCAATAGTGTATTTTATCACAATCTAGTAGTTACATTTGGAAATTTAGTTCTAGGACATTTGGTTTGAGCGCAATCATCAAACTTAGGTCAAAAAAGCCATTTAAGCCTTTTCACAGTGAGATCTATGCGATATGGCCGAGAAATGTAATTTTGATGTTAACTCCCAAACCGCTGCGCAGAAGTCAACCAAACTTCACCCAATAGTGTATTGTATCACAATCTAGTAGTTACATGTGGAAATTTGGTTCTAGGACATTTGTTTTGAGCGCAATCCTCAAACCTAGGTCAAAAAAGCCATTTAAGCCTTTTCACAGTGAGATCTACGCGATATGGCTGAGAAATGTAATTTTGATGTTAACTCCCAAACCGCTGCGCAGAAGTCAACCAAACCTCACCCAATAGTGTATTTTATCACAATCTAGTAGTTACATTTGGAAATTTAGTTCTAGGACATTTGGTTTGAGCGCAATCATCAAACTTAGGTCAAAAAAGCCATTTAAGCCTTTTCACAGTGAGATCTATGCGATATGGCCGAGAAATGTAATTTTGATGTTAACTCCCAAACCGCTGCGCAGAAGTCAACCAAACTTCACCCAATAGTGTATTGTATCACAATCTAGTAGTTACATGTGGAAATTTGGTTCTAGGACATTTGTTTTGAGCGCAATCCTCAAACCTAGGTCAAAAAAGCCATTTAAGCCTTTTCACAGTGAGATCTACGCGATATGGCTGAGAAATGTAATTTTGATGTTAACTCCCAAACCGCTGCGCAGAAGTCAACCAAACTTCACCCAATAGTGTATTGTATCACAATCTAGTAGTTACATGTGGAAATTTGGTTCTAGGACATTTGATTTGAGCGCAATCCTCAAACTTAGGTCAAAAAAGCCATTTAAGCCTTTCACAGTGAGATCTATGCGATATGGCCGAGAAATGTAATTTTGATGTTAACTCCCAAACCGCTGCGCAGAAGTCAACCAAACTTCACCCAATAGTGTATTGTATCACAATTTAGTAGTTACATGTGGAAATTTGGTTCTAGGACATTTGATTTGAGCGCAATTCTCAAACTTAGGTCAAAAAAGCCATTTAAGCCTTTTCACAGTGAGATCTATGCGATATGGCCGAGAAATGTAATTCTGATGTTAACTCCCAAACCGCTGCGCAGAAGTCAACCAAACTTCACCCAATAGTGTATTTTATCACAATCTAGTAGTTACATTTGGAAATTTAGTTTTAGGACATTTGGTTTGAGCGCAATTTTCAAACTTAATTAAAAAAAGTCATTTAAGCCTTTTCACAGTGAGATCTATGCGATATGGCCGAGAAATGTAATTCTGATGTTCACTCCCAAACCGCTGCGCAGAAGTCAACCAAACTTCACCCATTAGTGTATTGTATCACAATCTAGTAGTTACATGTGGAAATTTGGTTCTAGGACATTTGTTTTGAGCGCAATCCTCAAACCTAGGTCAAAAAAGCCATTTAAGCCTTTTCACAGTGAGATCTACGCGATATGGCTGAGAAATGTAATTTTGATGTTAACTCCCAAACCGCTGCGCAGAAGTCAACCAAACTTCACCCAATAGTGTATTGTATCACAATCTAGTAGTTACATTTGGAAATTTAGTTTTAGGACATTTGGTTTGAGCGCAATCTTCAAACTTAATTTAAAAAAGTCATTTAAGCCTTTTCACAGTGAGATCTATGCGATATGGCCGAGAAATGTAATTTTGATGTTAACTCCCAAACCGCTGCGCAGAAGTCAACCAAACTTCACCCAAAAGTGTATTTTATCACAATCTAGTAGTTACATTTGGAAATTTAGTTATAGGACATTTGGTTTGAGCGCAATCTTCAAACTTAATTAAAAAAAGTCATTTAAGCCTTTTCACAGTGAGATCTATGCGATATGGCCGAGAAATGTAATTTTGATGTTCACTCCCAAACCGCTGCGCAGAAGTCAACCAAACTTCACCCAATAGTGTATTTTATCACAATCTAGTAGTTACATTTGGAAATTTAGTTCTAGGACATTTGGTTTGAGCGCAATCTTCAAACTTAATTAAAAAAAGTCATTTAAGCCTTTTCACAGTGAGATCTATGCGATATGGCCGAGAAATGTAATTCTGATGTTCACTCCCAAACCGCTGCGCAGAAGTCAACCAAACTTCACCCATTAGTGTATTGTATCACAATCTAGTAGTTACATGTGGAAATTTGGTTCTAGGACATTTGTTTTGAGCGCAATCCTCAAACCTAGGTCAAAAAAGCCATTTAAGCCTTTTCACAGTGAGATCTACGCGATATGGCTGAGAAATGTAATTTTGATGTTAACTCCCAAACCGCTGCGCAGAAGTCAACCAAACTTCACCCAATAGTGTATTGTATCACAATCTAGTAGTTACATTTGGAAATTTAGTTTTAGGACATTTGGTTTGAGCGCAATCTTCAAACTTAATTTAAAAAAGTCATTTAAGCCTTTTCACAGTGAGATCTATGCGATATGGCCGAGAAATGTAATTTTGATGTTAACTCCCAGACCGCTGCGCAGAAGTCAACCAAACTTCACCCAATAGTGTATTTTATCACAATCTAGTAGTTACATTTGGAAATTTAGTTATAGGACATTTGGTTTGAGCGCAATCTTCAAACTTAATTTAAAAAAGTCATTTAAGCCTTTTCACAGTGAGATCTATGCGATATGGCTGAGAAATGTAATTTTGATGTTAACTCCCAAACCGCTGCGCAGAAGTCAACCAAACTACACCCAATAGTGTATTTTATCACAATCTAGTAGTTACATTTAGAAATTTAGTTCTAGGACATATGGTTTGAGCGCAATCTTCAAACTTAATTAAAAAAAGTCATTTAAGCCTTTTCACAGTGAGATCTATGCGATATGGCCGAGAAATGTAATTTTGATGTTAACTCCCAAACCGCTGCGCAGAAGTAAACCAAACTTCACCCAATAGTGTATTGTATCACAATCTAGTAGTTACATGTGGAAATTTGGTTCTAGGACATTTGATTTGAGCGCAATCCTCAAACTTAGGTCAAAAAAGCCATTTAAGCCTTTTCACAGTGAGATCTACGCGATATGGCTGAGAAATGTAATTTTGATGTTAACTCCCAAACCGCTGCGCAGAAGTAAACCAAACTTCACCCAATAGTGTATTGTATCACAATCTAGTAGTTACATGTGGAAATTTGGTTGTAGGACATTTGATTTGAGCGCAATCCTCAAACTTAGGTCAAAAAAGCCATTTAAGCCTTTTCACAGTGAGATCTATGCGATATGGCCGAGAAATGTAATTTTGATGTTAACTCCCAATCCGCTGCGCAGAAGTCAACCAAACTTCACCCAATAGTGTATTGTATCACAATCTAGTAGTTACATGTGGAAAGTTGGTTCTAGGACATTTGTTTTGAGCGCAATCCTCAAACTTAGGTCAAAAAAGCCATTTAAGCCTTTTCAAAGTGAGATCTATGCGATATGGCCGAGAAATGTAATTTTGATGTTAACTCCCAAACCGCTGCGCAGAAGTCAACCAAACTTCACCCAATAGTGTATTGTATCACAATCTAGTAGTTACATGTGGAAATTTGGTTCTAGGACATTTGTTTTGAGCGCAATCCTCAAACTTAGGTCAAAAAAGCCATTTAAGCCTTTTCACAGTGAGATCTAAGCGATATGGCTGAGAAATGTAATTTTGATGTTAACTCCCAAACCGCTGCGCAGAAGTCAACCAAACTTCACCCAATAGTGTATTGTATCACAATCTAGTAGTTACATTTGGAAATTTGGTTCTAGGACATTTGATTTGAGCGCAATTCTCAAACTTAGGTCAAAAAAGCCATTTAAGCCTTTTCACAGTGAGATCTATGCGATATGGCCGAGAAATGTAATTTTGATGTTAACTCCCAAACCGCTGCGCAGAAGTCAACCAAACTTCACCCAATAGTGTATTTTATCACACTTTAGTAGTTACATTTAGAAATTTAGTTCTAGGACATTTGGTTTGAGCGCAATCATCAAACTTAGGTCAAAAAAGCCATTTAAGCCTTTTCACAGTGAGATCTATGCGATATGGCTGAGAAATGTAATTTTGATGTTAACTCCCAAACCGCTGTGCAGAAGTCAACCAAACTTCACCCAATAGTGTATTTTATCACAATCTAGTAGTTACATTTAGAAATTTAGTTCTAGGACATTTGGTTTGAGCGCAATCTTCAAACTTAATTAAAAAAAGTCATTTAAGCCTTTTCACAGTGAGATCTATGCGATATGGCCGAGAAATGTAATTTTGATGTTAACTCCCAAACCGCTGCGCAGAAGTAAACCAAACTTCACCCAATAGTGTATTGTATCACAATCTAGTAGTTACATGTGGAAATTTGGTTCTAGGACATTTGATTTGAGCGGAATCCTCAAACTTAGGTCAAAAAAGCCATTTAAGCCTTTTCACAGTGAGATCTATGCGATATGGCCGAGAAATGTAATTTTGATGTTAACTCCCAAACCGCTGCGCCGAAGTCAACCAAACTTCACCCAATAGTGTATTTTATCACAATCTAGTAGTTACATTTGGAAATTTAGTTCTAGGACATTTGGTTTGAGCGCAATCATCAAACTTAGGTCAAAAAAGCCATTTAAGCCTTTTCACAGTGAGATCTATGCGATATGGCCGAGAAATGTAATTTTGATGTTAACTCCCAAACCGCTGCGCAGAAGTCAACCAAACTTCACCCAATAGTGTATTGTATCACAATCTAGTAGTTACATGTGGAAATTTGGTTCTAGGACATTTGTTTTGAGCGCAATCCTCAAACCTAAGTCAAAAAAGCCATTTAAGCCTTTTCACAGTGAGATCTACGCGATATGGCTGAGAAATGTAATTTTGATGTTAACTCCCAAACCGCTGCGCAGAAGTCAACCAAACCTCACCCAATAGTGTATTTTATCACAATCTAGTAGTTACATTTGGAAATTTAGTTCTAGGACATTTGGTTTGAGCGCAATCATCAAACTTAGGTCAAAAAAGTCATTTAAGCCTTTTCACAGTGAGATCTATGCGATATGGCCGAGAAATGTAATTTTGATGTTAACTCCCAAACCGCTGCGCAGAAGTCAACCAAACTTCACCCAATAGTGTATTGTATCACAATCTAGTAGTTACATGTGGAAATTTGGTTCTAGGACATTTGTTTTGAGCGCAATCCTCAAACCTAGGTCAAAAAAGCCATTTAAGCCTTTTCACAGTGAGATCTACGCGATATGGCTGAGAAATGTAATTTTGATGTTAACTCCCAAACCGCTGCGCAGAAGTCAACCAAACTTCACCCAATAGTGTATTGTATCACAATCTAGTAGTTACATGTGGAAATTTGGTTCTAGGACATTTGATTTGAGCGCAATCCTCAAACTTAGGTCAAAAAAGCCATTTAAGCCTTTTCACAGTGAGATCTATGCGATATGGCCGAGAAATGTAATTTTGATGTTAACTCCCAAACCGCTGCGCAGAAGTCAACCAAACTTCACCCAATAGTGTATTGTATCACAATTTAGTAGTTACATGTGGAAATTTGGTTCTAGGACATTTGATTTGAGCGCAATTCTCAAACTTAGGTCAAAAAAGCCATTTAAGCCTTTTCACAGTGAGATCTATGCGATATGGCCGAGAAATGTAATTTTGATGTTAACTCCCAAACCGCTGCGCAGAAGTCAACCAAACTTCACCCAATAGTGTATTTTATCACAATCTAGTAGTTACATTTGGACATTTAGTTTTAGGACATTTGGTTTGAGCGCAATTTTCAAACTTAATTAAAAAAAGTCATTTAAGCCTTTTCACAGTGAGATCTATGCGATATGGCCGAGAAATGTAATTCTGATGTTCACTCCCAAACCGCTGCGCAGAAGTCAACCAAACTTCACCCATTAGTGTATTGTATCACAATCTAGTAGTTACATGTGGAAATTTGGTTCTAGGACATTTGATTTGAGCGCAATCCTCAAACTTAGGTCAAAAAAGCCATTTAAGCCTTTTCACAGTGAGATCTATGCGATATGGCCGAGAAATGTAATTTTGATGTTAACTCCCAAACCGCTGCGCAGAAGTCAACCAAACTTCACCCAATAGTGTATTTTATCACAATCTAGTAGTTACATTTGGAAATTTAGTTTTAGGACATTTGGTTTGAGCGCATTCTTCAAACTTAATTTAAAAAAGTCATTTAAGCCTTTTCACAGTGAGATCTATGCGATATGGCCGAGAAATGTAATTTTGATGTTCACTGCCAAACCGCTGCGGAGAAGTCAACCAAACTTCACCCAATAGTGTATTGTATCACAATCTAGTAGTTACATGTGGAAATTTGGTTCTAGGACATTTGTTTTGAGCGCAATCCTCAAACCTAGGTCAAAAAAGCCATTTAAGCCTTTTCACAGTGAGATCTACGCGATATGGCTGAGAAATGTAATTTTGATGTTAACTCCCAAACCGCTGCGCAGAAGTCAACCAAACTTCACCCAATAGTGTATTGTATCACAATCTAGTAGTTACATTTGGAAATTTAGTTTTAGGACATTTGGTTTGAGCGCAATCTTCAAACTTAATTAAAAAAAGTCATTTAAGCCTTTTCACAGTGAGATCTATGCGATATGGCCGAGAAATGTAATTTTGATGTTAACTCCCAAACCGCTGCGCAGAAGTCAACCAAACTTCACCCAATAGTGTATTTTATCACAATCTAGTAGTTACATTTGGAAATTTAGTTATAGGACATTTGGTTTGAGCGCAATCTTCAAACTTAATTAAAAAAAGTCATTTAAGCCTTTTCACAGTGAGATCTATGCGATATGGCCGAGAAATGTAATTTTTATGTTCACTCCCAAACCGCTGCGCAGAAGTCAACCAAACTTCACCCAATAGTGTATTTTATCACAATCTAGTAGTTACATTTGGAAATTTAGTTCTAGGACATTTGGTTTGAGCGCAATCATCAAACTTAGGTCAAAAAAGCCATTTAAGCCTTTTCACAGTGAGATCTATGCGATATGGCTGAGAAATGTAATTTTGATGTTAACTCCCAAACCGCTGCGCAGAAGTCAACCAAACTACACCCAATAGTGTATTTTATCACAATCTAGTAGTTACATTTAGAAATTTAGTTCTAGGACATTTGGTTTGAGCGCAATCTTCAAACTTAATTAAAAAAAGTCATTTAAGCCTTTTCACAGTGAGATCTATGCGATATGGCCGAGAAATGTAATTTTGATGTTAACTCCCAAACCGCTGCGCAGAAGTAAACCAAACTTCACCCAATAGTGTATTGTATCACAATCTAGTAGTTACATGTGGAAATTTGGTTCTAGGACATTTGATTTGAGCGCAATCCTCAAACTTAGGTCAAAAAAGCCATTTAAGCCTTTTCACAGTGAGATCTACGCGATATGGCTGAGAAATGTAATTTTGATGTTAACTCCCAAACCGCTGCGCAGAAGTAAACCAAACTTCACCCAATAGTGTATTGTATCACAATCTAGTAGTTACATGTGGAAATTTGGTTCTAGGACATTTGATTTGAGCGCAATCCTCAAACTTAGGTCAAAAAAGCCATTTAAGCCTTTTCACAGTGAGATCTATGCGATATGGCCGAGAAATGTAATTTTGATGTTAACTCCCAATCCGCTGCGCAGAAGTCAACCAAACTTCACCCAATAGTGTATTGTATCACAATCTAGTAGTTACATGTGGAAATTTGGTTCTAGGACATTTGTTTTGAGCGCAATCCTCAAACTTAGGTCAAAAAAGCCATTTAAGCCTTTTCACAGTGAGATCTATGCGATATGGCCGAGAAATGTAATTTTGATGTTAACTCCCAAACCGCTGCGCAGAAGTCAACCAAACTTCACCCAATAGTGTATTGTATCACAATCTAGTAGTTACATGTGGAAATTTGGTTCTAGGACATTTGTTTTGAGCGCAATCCTCAAACTTAGGTCAGAAAAGCCATTTAAGCCTTTTCACAGTGAGATCTACGCGATATGGCTGAGAAATGTAATTTTGATGTTAACTCCCAAACCGCTGCGCAGAAGTCAACCAAACTTCACCCAATAGTGTATTGTATCACAATCTAGTAGTTACATTTGGAAATTTGGTTCTAGGACATTTGATTTGAGCGCAATTCTCAAACTTAGGTCAAAAAAGCCATTTAAGCCTTTTCACAGTGAGATCTATGCGATATGGCCGAGAAATGTAATTTTGATGTTAACTCCCAAACCGCTGCGCAGAAGTCAACCAAACTTCACCCAATAGTGTATTGTATCACAATCTAGTAGTTACATGTGGAAATTTGGTTCTAGGACATTTGATTTGAGCGCAATCCTCAAACTTAGGTCAAAAAAGCCATTAAAGCCTTTTCACAGTGAGATCTATGCGATATGGCTGAGAAATGTAATTTTGATGTTAACTCCCAAACCGCTGCGCAGAAGTCAACCAAACTACACCCAATAGTGTATTTTATCACAATCTAGTAGTTACATTTAGAAATTTAGTTCTAGGACATTTGGTTTGAGCGCAATCATCAAACTTAGGTCAAAAAAGCCATTTAAGCCTTTTCACAGTGAGATCTATGCGATATGGCTGAGAAATGTAATTTTGATGTTAACTCCCAAACCGCTGTGCAGAAGTCAACCAAACTTCACCCAATAGTGTATTTTATCACAATCTAGTAGTTACATTTAGAAATTTAGTTCTAGGACATTTGGTTTGAGCGCAATCTTCAAACTTAATTAAAAAAAGTCATTTAAGCCTTTTCACAGTGAGATCTATGCGATATGGCCGAGAAATGTAATTTTGATGTTAACTCCCAAACCGCTGCGCAGAAGTAAACCAAACTTCACCCAATAGTGTATTGTATCACAATCTAGTAGTTACATGTGGAAATTTGGTTCTAGGACATTTGATTTGAGCGGAATCCTCAAACTTAGGTCAAAAAAGCCATTTAAGCCTTTTCACAGTGAGATCTATGCGATATGGCCGAGAAATGTAATTTTGATGTTAACTCCCAAACCGCTGCGCAGAAGTCAACCAAACTTCACCCAATAGTGTATTGTATCACAATCTAGTAGTTACATGTGGAAATTTGGTTCTAGGACATTTGTTTTGAGCGCAATCCTCAAACCTAGGTCAAAAAAGCCATTTAAGCCTTTTCACAGTGAGATCTTCGCGATATGGCTGAGAAATGTAATTTTGATGTTAACTCCCAAACCGCTGCGCAGAAGTCAACCAAACCTCACCCAATAGTGTATTTTATCACAATCTAGTAGTTACATTTGGAAATTTAGTTCTAGGACATTTGGTTTGAGCGCAATCATCAAACTTAGGTCAAAAAAGCCATTTAAGCCTTTTCACAGTGAGATCTATGCGATATGGCCGAGAAATGTAATTTTGATGTTAACTCCCAAACCGCTGCGCAGAAGTCAACCAAACTTCACCCAATAGTGTATTGTATCACAATCTAGTAGTTACATGTGGAAATTTGGTTCTAGGACATTTGTTTTGAGCGCAATCCTCAAACCTAGGTCAAAAAAGCCATTTAAGCCTTTTCACAGTGAGATCTACGCGATATGGCTGAGAAATGTAATTTTGATGTTAACTCCCAAACCGCTGCGCAGAAGTCAACCAAACTTCACCCAATAGTGTATTGTATCACAATCTAGTAGTTACATGTGGAAATTTGGTTCTAGGACATTTGATTTGAGCGCAATCCTCAAACTTAGGTCAAAAAAGCCATTTAAGCCTTTTCACAGTGAGATCTATGCGATATGGCCGAGAAATGTAATTTTGATGTTAACTCCCAAACCGCTGCGCAGAAGTCAACCAAACTTCACCCAATAGTGTATTGTATCACAATTTAGTAGTTACATGTGGAAATTTGGTTCTAGGACATTTGTTTTGAGCGCAATCCTCAAACTTAGGTCAAAAAAGCCATTTAAGCCTTTTCACAGTGAGATCTACGCAATATGGCTGAGAAATGTAATTTTGATGTTAACTCCCAAACTGCTGCGCAGAAGTCAACCAAACTTCACCCAATAGTGTATTGTATCACAATCTAGTAGTTACATTTGGAAATTTCGTTCTAGGACATTTGGTTTGAGCGCAATCATCAAACTGAATTAAAAAAGTCATTTAAGCCTTTTCACAGTGAGATCTATGCGATATGGCCGAGAAATGTAATTTTGATGTTAACTCCCAAACCGCTGCGCAGAAGTCAACCAAACTTCACCCAATAGTGTATTTTATCACAATCTAGTAGTTACATTTGGAAATTTAGTTTTAGGACATTTGGTTTGAGCGCAATCTTCAAACTTAATTAAAAAAAGTCATTTAAGCCTTTTCACAGTGAGATCTATGCGATATGGCCGAGAAATGTAATTTTGATGTTCACTCCCAAACCGCTGCGCAGAAGTCAACCAAACTTCACCCATTAGTGTATTGTATCACAATCTAGTAGTTACATGTGGAAATTTGGTTCTAGGACATTTGATTTGAGCGCAATCCTCAAACTTAGGTCAAAAAAGCCATTTAAGCCTTTTCACAGTGAGATCTATGCGATATGGCTGAGAAATGTAATTTTGATGTTAACTCCCAAACCGCTGCGCAGAAGTCAACCAAACTTCACCCAATAGTGTATTTTATCACAATCTAGTAGTTACATTTAGAAATTTAGTTCTAGGACATTTGGTTTGAGCGCAATCTTCAAACTTAATTAAAAAAAGTCATTTAAGCCTTTTCACAGTGAGATCTATGCGATATGGCCGAGAAATGTAATTTTGATGTTAACTCCCAAACCGCTGCGCAGAAGTAAACCAAACTTCACCCAATAGTGTATTGTATCACAATCTAGTAGTTACATGTGGAAATTTGGTTCTAGGACATTTGATTTGAGCGCAATCCTCAAACTTAGGTCAAAAAAGCCATTTAAGCCTTTTCACAGTGAGATCTATGCGATATGGCCGAGAAATGTAATTTTGATGTTAACTCCCAAACCGCTGCGCCGAAGTCAACCAAACTTCACCCAATAGTGTATTTTATCACAATCTAGTAGTTACATTTGGAAATTTAGTTCTAGGACATTTGGTTTGAGCGCAATCATCAAACTTAGGTCAAAAAAGCCATTTAAGCCTTTTCACAGTGAGATCTATGCGATATGGCCGAGAAATGTAATTTAGATGTTAACTCCCAAACCGCTGCGCAGAAGTCAACCAAACTTCACCCAATAGTGTATTGTATCACAATCTAGTAGTTACATTTGGAAATTTGGTTCTAGGACATTTGATTTGAGCGCAATTCTCAAACTTAGGTCAAAAAAGCCATTTAAGCCTTTTCACAGTGAGATCTATGCGATATGGCCGAGAAATGTAATTTTGATGTTAACTCCCAAACCGCTGCGCAGAAGTCAACCAAACTTCACCCAATAGTGTATTGTATCACAATCTAGTAGTTACATTTGAAAATTTTGTTCTAGGAAATTTTGTTTGAGCGCAATCATCAAACTTAATTAAAAAAGTCATTTAAGCCTTTTCACAGTGAGATCTATGCGATATGGCCGAGAAATGTAATTTTGATGTTAACTCCCAAACCGCTTCGCAGAAGTCAACCAAACTTCACCCATTAGTGTATTTTATCACAATCTAGTAGTTACATGTGGAAATTTGGTTCTAGGACATTTGATTTGAGCGCAATCCTAAAACTTAGGTCAAAAAAGCCATTTAAGCCTTTTCACAGTGAGATCTATGCGATATGGCCGAGAAATGTAATTTTGATGTTAACTCCCAAACCGCTGCGCAGAAGTCAACCAAACTTCACCCAATAGTGTATTGTATCACAATCTAGTAGTTACATTTAAAAATTTTGTTCTAGGACATTTTGTTTGAACGCAATCATCAAACTTAATTAAAAAAGTCATTTAAGCCTTTTCACAGTGAGATCTATGCGATATGGCCGAGAAATGTAATTTTGATGTTAACTCCCAAACCGCTGCGCAGAAGTCAACCAAACTTCACCCATTAGTGTATTGTATCACAATCTAGTAGTTACATGTGGAAATTTGGTTATAGGACATTTGATTTGAGCGCAATCCTCAAACTTAGGTCAAAAAAGCCATTTAAGCCTTTTCACAGTGAGATCTATGCGATATGGCCGAGAAATGTAATTTTGATGTTAACTCCCAAACCGCTGCGCAGAAGTCAACCAAACTTCACCCAATAGTGTATTGTATCACAATCTAGTAGTTACATTTGAAAATTTTGTTCTAGGAAATTTTGTTTGAGCGCAATCATCAAACTTAATTAAAAAAGTCATTTAAGCCTTTTCACAGTGAGATCTATGCGATATGGCCGAGAAATGTAATTTTGATGTTAACTCCCAAACCGCTGCGCAGAAGTCAACCAAACTTCACCCATTAGTGTATTTTATCACAATCTAGTAGTTACATGTGGAAATTTGGTTCTAGGACATTTGATTTGAGCGCAATCCTCAAACTTAGGTCAAAAAAGCCATTTAAGCCTTTTCACAGTGAGATCTATGCGATATGGCCGAGAAATGTAATTTTGATGTTAACTCCCAAACCGCTGCGCAGAAGTCAACCAAACTTCACCCAATAGTGTATTGTATCACATTCTAGTAGTTACATTTGAAAATTTCGTTCTAGGACATTTGGTTTGAGCGCAATCCTCAAACTTAGGCCAAAAAAGCCATTTAAGCCTTTTCACAGTGAGATCTATGCGATATGGCCGAGAAATGTAATTTTGATGTTAACTCCCAAACCGCTGCGCAGAAGTCAACCAAACTTCACCCAATAGTGTATTGTATCACAATCTAGTAGTTACATTTGAAAATTTTGTTCTAGGAAATTTTGTTTGAACGCAATCATCAAACTTAATTAAAAAAGTCATTTAAGCCTTTTCACAGTGAGATCTATGCGATATGGCCGAGAAATGTAATTTTGATGTTAACTCCCAAACCGCTGCGCAGAAGTCAACCAAACTTCACCCAATAGTGTATTGTATCACATTCTAGTAGTTACATTTGAAAATTTCGTTCAAGGACATTTGGTTTGAGCGCAATTATTAAACTTAGGTCAAAAAAGCCATTTAAGCCTTTTCACAGTGAGATCTATGCGATATGGCCGAGAAATGTAATTTTGATGTTAACTCCCAAACCGCTGCGCAGAAGTAAACCAAACTTCACCCATTAGTGTATTGTATCACAATCTAGTAGTTACATTTGAAAATTTTGTTCTAGAAAATTTTGTTTGAGCGCAATCATCAAACTTAATTAAAAAAGTCATTTAAGCCTTTTCACAGTGAGATCTATGCGATATGGCCGAGAAATGTAATTTTGATGTTAACTCCCAAACCGCTGCGCAGAAGTCAACCAAACTTCACCCATTAGTGTATTTTATCACAATCTAGTAGTTACATGTGGAAATTTGGTTCTAGGACATTTGATTTGAGCGCAATCCTCAAACTTAGGTCAAAAAAGCCATTTAAGCCTTTTCACAGTGAGATATATGCGATATGGCCGAGAAATGTAATTTTGATGTTCACTCCAAAACCGCTGCGCAGAAGACAACCAAACTTCACCCATTAGTGTATTGTATCACAATCTAGTAGTTACATGTGGAAATTTGGTTATAGGACATTTGATTTGAGCGCAATCCTCAAACTTAGGTCAAAAAAGCCATTTAAGCCTTTTCACAGTGAGATCTATGCGATATGGCCGAGAAATGTAATTTTGATGTTAACTCCCAAACCGCTGCGCAGAAGTCAACCAAACTTCACCCATTAGTGTATTGTATCACAATCTAGTAGTTACATTTGAAAATTTCGTTCTAGGACATTTGGTTTGAGCGCAATCTTTAAACTTAGGTCAAAAAAGCCATTTAAGCCTTTTCACAGTGAGATCTATGCGATATGGCCGAGAAATGTAATTTTGATGTTAACTCCCAAACCGCTGCGCAGAAGTCAACCAAACTTCACCCAATAGTGTATTGTATCACAATCTAGTAGTTACATTTGAAAATTTTGTTCTAGGACATTTTGTTTGAACGCAATCATCAAACTTAATTAAAAAAGTCATTTAAGCCTTTTCACAGTGAGATCTATGCGATATGGCCGAGAAATGTAATTTTGATGTTAACTCCCAAACCGCTGCGCAGAAGTCAACCAAACTTCACCCAATAGTGTATTGTATCACAATCTAGTAGTTACATTTGAAAATTTTGTTCTAGGAAATTTTGTTTGAGCGCAATCATCAAACTTAATTAAAAAAGTCATTTAAGCCTTTTCACAGTGAGATCTATGCGATATGGCCGAGAAATGTAATTTTGATGTTAACTCCCAAACCGCTGCGCAGAAGTCAACCAAACTTCACCCATTAGTGTATTGTATCACAATCTAGTAGTTACATTTGAAAATTTTGTTCTAGGACATTTTGTTTGAACGCAATCATCAAACTTAATTAAAAAAGTCATTTAAGCCTTTTCACAGTGAGATCTATGCGATATGGCCGAGAAATGTAATTTTGATGTTAACTCCCAAACCGCTGCGCAGAAGTCAACCAAACTTCACCCATTAGTGTATTGTATCACAATCTAGTAGTTACATGTGGAAATTTGGTTATAGGACATTTGATTTGAGCGCAATCCTCAAACTTAGGTCAAAAAAGCCATTTAAGCCTTTTCACAGTGAGATCTATGCGATATGGCCGAGAAATGTAATTTTGATGTTAACTCCCAAACCGCTGCGCAGAAGTCAACCAAACTTCACCCAATAGTGTATTGTATCACAATCTAGTAGTTACATTTGAAAATTTTGTTCTAGGAAATTTTGTTTGAGCGCAATCATCAAACTTAATTAAAAAAGTCATTTAAGCCTTTTCACAGTGAGATCTATGCGATATGGCCGAGAAATGTAATTTTGATGTTAACTCCCAAACCGCTGCGCAGAAGTCAACCAAACTTCACCCATTAGTGTATTTTATCACAATCTAGTAGTTACATGTGGAAATTTGGTTCTAAGACATTTGATTTGAGCGCAATCCTCAAACTTAGGTCAAAAAAGCCATTTAAGCCTTTTCACAGTGAGATCTATGCGATATGGCCGAGAAATGTAATTTTGATGTTAACTCCCAAACCGCTGCGCAGAAGTCAACCAAACTTCACCCAATAGTGTATTGTATCACATTCTAGTAGTTACATTTTAAAATTTCGTTCTAGGACATTTGGTTTGAGCGCAATCCTCAAACTTAGGTCAAAAAAGCCATTTAAGCCTTTTCACAGTGAGATCTATGCGATATGGCCGAGAAATGTAATTTTGATGTTAACTCCCAAACCGCTGCGCAGAAGTCAACCAAACTTCACCCAATCGTGTATTGTATCACAATCTAGTAGTTACATTTGAAAATTTTGTTCTAGGACATTTTGTTTGAACGCAATCATCAAACTTAATTAAAAAAGTCATTTAAGCCTTTTCACAGTGAGATCTATGCGATATGGCCGAGAAATGTAATTTTGATGTTAACTCCCAAACCGCTGCGCAGAAGTCAACCAAACTTCACCCAATAGTGTATTGTATCACAATCTAGTAGTTACATTTGAAAATTTTGTTCTAGGACATTTTGTTTGAGCGCAATCCTCAAACTTAGGTCAAAAAAGCCATTTAAGCCTTTTCACAGTGAGATCTATGCGATATGGCCGAGAAATGTAATTTTGATGTTAACTCCCAAACCGCTGCGCAGAAGTCAACCAAACTTCACCCATTAGTGTATTGTATCACAATCTAGTAGTTACATGTGGAAATTTGGTTCTAGGACATTTGTTTTGAGCGCAATCCTCAAACCTAGGTCAAAAAAGCCATTTAAGCCTTTTCACAGTGAGATCTACGCGATATGGCTGAGAAATGTAATTTTGATGTTAACTCCCAAACCGCTGCGCAGAAGTAAACCAAACTTCACCCAATAGTGTATTGTATCACAATCTAGTAGTTACATGTGGAAATTTGGTTCTAGGACATTTGATTTGAGCGCAATCCTCAAACTTAGGTCAAAAAAGCCATTTAATCCTTTTCACAGTGAGATCTATGCGATATGGCCGAGAAATGTAATTTTGATGTTAACTCCCAATCCGCTGCGCAGAAGTCAACCAAACTTCACCCAATAGTGTATTGTATCACAATCTAGTAGTTACATGTGGAAATTTGGTTATAGGACATTTGATTTGAGCGCAATCCTCAAACTTAGGTCAAAAAAGCCATTTAAGCCTTTTCACAGTGAGATCTATGCGATATGGCCGAGAAATGTAATTTTGATGTTAACTCCCAAACCGCTGCGCAGAAGTCAACCAAACTTCACCCAATAGTGTATTGTATCACAATCTAGTAGTTACATTTGAAAATTTTGTTCTAGGAAATTTTGTTTGAGCGCAATCATCAAACTTAATTAAAAAAGTCATTTAAGCCTTTTCACAGTGAGATCTATGCGATATGGCCGAGAAATGTAATTTTGATGTTAACTCCCAAACCGCTGCGCAGAAGTCAACCAAACTTCACCCATTAGTGTATTTTATCACAATCTAGTAGTTACATGTGGAAATTTGGTTCTAAGACATTTGATTTGAGCGCAATCCTCAAACTTAGGTCAAAAAAGCCATTTAAGCCTTTTCACAGTGAGATCTATGCGATATGGCCGAGAAATGTAATTTTGATGTTAACTCCCAAACCGCTGCGCAGAAGTCAACCAAACTTCACCCAATAGTGTATTGTATCACATTCTAGTAGTTACATTTTAAAATTTCGTTCTAGGACATTTGGTTTGAGCGCAATCCTCAAACTTAGGTCAAAAAAGCCATTTAAGCCTTTTCACAGTGAGATCTATGCGATATGGCCGAGAAATGTAATTTTGATGTTAACTCCCAAACCGCTGCGCAGAAGTCAACCAAACTTCACCCAATCGTGTATTGTATCACAATCTAGTAGTTACATTTGAAAATTTTGTTCTAGGACATTTTGTTTGAACGCAATCATCAAACTTAATTAAAAAAGTCATTTAAGCCTTTTCACAGTGAGATCTATGCGATATGGCCGAGAAATGTAATTTTGATGTTAACTCCCAAACCGCTGCGCAGAAGTCAACCAAACTTCACCCAATAGTGTATTGTATCACAATCTAGTAGTTACATTTGAAAATTTTGTTCTAGGACATTTTGTTTGAGCGCAATCCTCAAACTTAGGTCAAAAAAGCCATTTAAGCCTTTTCACAGTGAGATCTATGCGATATGGCCGAGAAATGTAATTTTGATGTTAACTCCCAAACCGCTGCGCAGAAGTCAACCAAACTTCACCCATTAGTGTATTGTATCACAATCTAGTAGTTACATGTGGAAATTTGGTTATAGGACATTTGATTTGAGCGCAATCCTCAAACTTAGGTCAAAAAAGCCATTTAAGCCTTTTCACAGTGAGATCTACGCGATATGGCTGAGAAATGTAATTTTGATGTTAACTCCCAAACCGCTGCGCAGAAGTAAACCAAACTTCACCCAATAGTGTATTGTATCACAATCTAGTAGTTACATGTGGAAATTTGGTTCTAGGACATTTGATTTGAGCGCAATCCTCAAACTTAGGTCAAAAAAGCCATTTAAGCCTTTTCACAGTGAGATCTATGCGATATGGCCGAGAAATGTAATTTTGATGTTAACTCCCAATCCGCTGCGCAGAAGTCAACCAAACTTCACCCAATAGTGTATTGTATCACAATCTAGTAGTTACATGTGGAAAGTTGGTTCTAGGACATTTGTTTTGAGCGCAATCCTCAAACTTAGGTCAAAAAAGCCATTTAAGCCTTTTCAAAGTGAGATCAATGCGATATGGCCGAGAAATGTAATTTTGATGTTAACTCCCAAACCGCTGCGCAGAAGTCAACCAAACTTCACCCAATAGTGTATTGTATCACAATCTAGTAGTTACATGTGGAAATTTGGTTCTAGGACATTTGTTTTGAGCGCAATCCTCAAACTTAGGTCAAAAAAGCCATTTAAGCCTTTTCACAGTGAGATCTAAGTGATATGGCTGAGAAATGTAATTTTGATGTTAACTCCCAAACCGCTGCGCAGAAGTCAACCAAACTTCACCCAATAGTGTATTGTATCACAATCTAGTAGTTACATTTGGAAATTTGGTTCTAGGACATTTGATTTGAGCGCAATTCTCAAACTTAGGTCAAAAAAGCCATTTAAGCCTTTTCACAGTGAGATCTATGCGATATGGCCGAGAAATGTAATTTTGATGTTAACTCCCAAACCGCTGCGCAGAAGTCAACCAAACTTCACCCAATAGTGTATTTTATCACAATCTAGTAGTTACATTTAGAAATTTAGTTCTAGGACATTTGGTTTGAGCGCAATCTTCAAACTTAATTAAAAAAAGTCATTTAAGCCTTTTCACAGTGAGATCTATGCGATATGGCCGAGAAATGTAATTTTGATGTTAACTCCCAAACCGCTGCGCAGAAGTAAACCAAACTTCACCCAATAGTGTATTGTATCACAATCTAGTAGTTACATGTGGAAATTTGGTTCTAGGACATTTGATTTGAGCGGAATCCTCAAACTTAGGTCAAAAAAGCCATTTAAGCCTTTTCACAGTGAGATCTATGCGATATGGCCGAGAAATGTAATTTTGATGTTAACTCCCAAACCGCTGCGCCGAAGTCAACCAAACTTCACCCAATAGTGTATTTTATCACAATCTAGTAGTTACATTTGGAAATTTAGTTCTAGGACATTTGGTTTGAGCGCAATCATCAAACTTAGGTCAAAAAAGCCATTTAAGCCTTTTCACAGTGAGATCTATGCGATATGGCCGAGAAATGTAATTTTGATGTTAACTCCCAAACCGCTGCGCAGAAGTCAACCAAACTTCACCCAATAGTGTATTGTATCACAATCTAGTAGTTACATGTGGAAATTTGGTTCTAGGACATTTGTTTTGAGCGCAATCCTCAAACCTAAGTCAAAAAAGCCATTTAAGCCTTTTCACAGTGAGATCTACGCGATATGGCTGAGAAATGTAATTTTGATGTTAACTCCCAAACCGCTGCGCAGAAGTCAACCAAACCTCACCCAATAGTGTATTTTATCACAATCTAGTAGTTACATTTGGAAATTTAGTTCTAGGACATTTGGTTTGAGCGCAATCATCAAACTT
Source organism: Corythoichthys intestinalis (assembly GCF_030265065.1). Lineage (NCBI taxonomy): Eukaryota > Metazoa > Chordata > Actinopteri > Syngnathiformes > Syngnathidae > Corythoichthys > Corythoichthys intestinalis. The sequence goes on along the minus strand of NC_080398.1, from coordinate 66,106,990 downwards.
AGGTCAAAAAAGTCATTTAAGCCTTTTCACAGTGAGATCTATGCGATATGGCCGAGAAATGTAATTTTGATGTTAACTCCCAAACCGCTGCGCAGAAGTCAACCAAACTTCACCCAATAGTGTATTGTATCACAATCTAGTAGTTACATGTGGAAATTTGGTTCTAGGACATTTGTTTTGAGCGCAATCCTCAAACCTAGGTCAAAAAAGCCATTTAAGCCTTTTCACAGTGAGATCTACGCGATATGGCTGAGAAATGTAATTTTGATGTTAACTCCCAAACCGCTGCGCAGAAGTCAACCAAACTTCACCCAATAGTGTATTGTATCACAATCTAGTAGTTACATGTGGAAATTTGGTTCTAGGACATTTGATTTGAGCGCAATCCTCAAACTTAGGTCAAAAAAGCCATTTAAGCCTTTTCACAGTGAGATCTATGCGATATGGCCGAGAAATGTAATTTTGATGTTAACTCCCAAACCGCTGCGCAGAAGTCAACCAAACTTCACCCAATAGTGTATTGTATCACAATTTAGTAGTTACATGTGGAAATTTGGTTCTAGGACATTTGATTTGAGCGCAATTCTCAAACTTAGGTCAAAAAAGCCATTTAAGCCTTTTCACAGTGAGATCTATGCGATATGGCCGAGAAATGTAATTTTGATGTTAACTCCCAAACCGCTGCGCAGAAGTCAACCAAACTTCACCCAATAGTGTATTTTATCACAATCTAGTAGTTACATTTGGAAATTTAGTTTTAGGACATTTGGTTTGAGCGCAATTTTCAAACTTAATTAAAAAAAGTCATTTAAGCCTTTTCACAGTGAGATCTATGCGATATGGCCGAGAAATGTAATTCTGATGTTCACTCCCAAACCGCTGCGCAGAAGTCAACCAAACTTCACCCATTAGTGTATTGTATCACAATCTAGTAGTTACATGTGGAAATTTGGTTCTAGGACATTTGATTTGAGCGCAATCCTCAAACTTAGGTCAAAAAAGCCATTTAAGCCTTTTCACAGTGAGATCTATGCGATATGGCCGAGAAATGTAATTTTGATGTTAACTCCCAAACCGCTGCGCAGAAGTCAACCAAACTTCACCCAATAGTGTATTTTATCACAATCTAGTAGTTACATTTGGAAATTTAGTTTTAGGACATTTGGTTTGAGCGCATTCTTCAAACTTAATTTAAAAAAGTCATTTAAGCCTTTTCACAGTGAGATCTATGCGATATGGCCGAGAAATGTAATTTTGATGTTCACTGCCAAACCGCTGCGGAGAAGTCAACCAAACTTCACCCAATAGTGTATTGTATCACAATCTAGTAGTTACATGTGGAAATTTGGTTCTAGGACATTTGTTTTGAGCGCAATCCTCAAACCTAGGTCAAAAAAGCCATTTAAGCCTTTTCACAGTGAGATCTACGCGATATGGCTGAGAAATGTAATTTTGATGTTAACTCCCAAACCGCTGCGCAGAAGTCAACCAAACTTCACCCAATAGTGTATTGTATCACAATCTAGTAGTTACATTTGGAAATTTAGTTTTAGGACATTTGGTTTGAGCGCAATCTTCAAACTTAATTAAAAAAAGTCATTTAAGCCTTTTCACAGTGAGATCTATGCGATATGGCCGAGAAATGTAATTTTGATGTTAACTCCCAAACCGCTGCGCAGAAGTCAACCAAACTTCACCCAATAGTGTATTTTATCACAATCTAGTAGTTACATTTGGAAATTTAGTTATAGGACATTTGGTTTGAGCGCAATCTTCAAACTTAATTAAAAAAAGTCATTTAAGCCTTTTCACAGTGAGATCTATGCGATATGGCCGAGAAATGTAATTTTGATGTTCACTCCCAAATCGCTGCGCAGAAGTCAACCAAACTTCACCCAATAGTGTATTTTATCACAATCTAGTAGTTACATTTGGAAATTTAGTTCTAGGACATTTGGTTTGAGCGCAATCATCAAACTTAGGTCAAAAAAGCCATTTAAGCCTTTTCACAGTGAGATCTATGCGATATGGCTGAGAAATGTAATTTTGATGTTAACTCCCAAACCGCTGCGCAGAAGTCAACCAAACTACACCCAATAGTGTATTTTATCACAATCTAGTAGTTACATTTAGAAATTTAGTTCTAGGACATTTGGTTTGAGCGCAATCTTCAAACTTAATTAAAAAAAGTCATTTAAGCCTTTTCACAGTGAGATCTATGCGATATGGCCGAGAAATGTAATTTTGATGTTAACTCCCAAACCGCTGCGCAGAAGTAAACCAAACTTCACCCAATAGTGTATTGTATCACAATCTAGTAGTTACATGTGGAAATTTGGTTCTAGGACATTTGATTTGAGCGCAATCCTCAAACTTAGGTCAAAAAAGCCATTTAAGCCTTTTCACAGTGAGATCTACGCGATATGGCTGAGAAATGTAATTTTGATGTTAACTCCCAAACCGCTGCGCAGAAGTAAACCAAACTTCACCCAATAGTGTATTGTATCACAATCTAGTAGTTACATGTGGAAATTTGGTTCTAGGACATTTGATTTGAGCGCAATCCTCAAACTTAGGTCAAAAAAGCCATTTAAGCCTTTTCACAGTGAGATCTATGCGATATGGCCGAGAAATGTAATTTTGATGTTAACTCCCAATCCGCTGCGCAGAAGTCAACCAAACTTCACCCAATAGTGTATTGTATCACAATCTAGTAGTTACATGTGGAAATTTGGTTCTAGGACATTTGTTTTGAGCGCAATCCTCAAACTTAGGTCAAAAAAGCCATTTAAGCCTTTTCACAGTGAGATCTATGCGATATGGCCGAGAAATGTAATTTTGATGTTAACTCCCAAACCGCTGCGCAGAAGTCAACCAAACTTCACCCAATAGTGTATTGTATCACAATCTAGTAGTTACATGTGGAAATTTGGTTCTAGGACATTTGTTTTGAGCGCAATCCTCAAACTTAGGTCAGAAAAGCCATTTAAGCCTTTTCACAGTGAGATCTACGCGATATGGCTGAGAAATGTAATTTTGATGTTAACTCCCAAACCGCTGCGCAGAAGTCAACCAAACTTCACCCAATAGTGTATTTTATCACAATTTAGTAGTTACATTTAGAAATTTAGTTCTAGGACATTTGGTTTGAGCGCAATCATCAAACTTAGGTCAAAAAAGCCATTTAAGCCTTTTCACAGTGAGATCTATGCGATATGGCTGAGAAATGTAATTTTGATGTTAACTCCCAAACCGCTGTGCAGAAGTCAACCAAACTTCACCCAATAGTGTATTTTATCACAATCTAGTAGTTACATTTAGAAATTTAGTTCTAGGACATTTGGTTTGAGCGCAATCTTCAAACTTAATTAAAAAAAGTCATTTAAGCCTTTTCACAGTGAGATCTATGCGATATGGCTGAGAAATGTAATTTTGATGTTAACTCCCAAACCGCTGCGCAGTAGTGTTGTATCGGTCGCGAACGATTCGTTCTTTTTGAACGAATTGTTTGGGTGAACGAGACCGAACTAATCACCATCTGCACTGATTCGTTCTATGAAGTTGATGGCGCTTGTTCGCTGCGTGGGAGGGCGTTGAGCAAGCGGCAGCGTCTTCTGACATCGCACACGACCAATCAGACGCCAGCCTCATTGCGTGCAGGGGAGGGAGCGGAAACAGAATCAAGGCGTCTGTCACTCATTCCCACGTGTGGCCAAATAAGCAGCAAGCGTGCAGGCAGGGGGGAAAGACTGAGTTTTGTCACTTCCCGTTCAGTGATTCGGTCCTCCGGTTCCTGACCTAGCTTGCTGCTAACTTGACTTTCCAGTAATGACTATGCGGTGAACGAGTCATAAAATGAAAGGAAATGACTTTGTCACATATTTGTTAACGTGGAGCCTATCAAATGCTGCTCAAACAGACAAAAACACCGCACAAATCTAGCGAGCATGGTTTAGTGTTCTACTTTTCTCAACAGACTCGGGACTGTACCTATGACGATATACTATCAAATTTACAGTAATTTAAAACACGTGTAGCTACGAGGCAAGCAAAAGCTGAGCTGCGGTCGCGTGACGGCAGTGAAGCGGGCAGAGAACTGTCACTATATGGAGGCTTCATGGCAGCGATATTTACCTCATATGTGCACAGAAAAAAAAGAATATTTAGTATGATCACCATAATACTGATTTGCAATGAAACTGTATATACATGTCAATTTTTTCCGAGTGTTTTTTTTTTTTTCCGTGTCAGAGGGTGTCGGTTGGTTTGACAAATTATGTCAATCCGTCCATCATGTGCTACTCAAGCGCTCAAAACAAAGCGCACGGACACGGGAGATGTCGCAATATGTCTACATTTTTCTTAACAGACTAATGAGAGTAGAAAGGCGACATCATAAAGAGCAAACAATTATTTCTCGTCAGCATTTGACGATCTGAGATGCGGGGACGACAGGGGAGCTGACCGGATTATTTTATTTATTAATGCCAGTGCAAAAATTCAATACGATCGTCTTAGTAATAAAAAACAAAAATACAACAGAGCGAGAGGTAAATATGATGTGTTGGTCGTTCCATATTTAGGAATTAAACTTTCGATTTATTTTTATTTTCGTGACAGCGAGCATGCCGCGTTGGCTGGTAGAAGCAGCAGCATTGTATATGTGAGCAAGATCATGCTAAAAGTCCGTGCGCCCCCGACCCCAAACCCCCACTTCCCCCTCAAAAGGAAAATGTTTAACCGTGTCCTAAATCGAAATGCAAGCACGAGCCATGACTTTGAGCCCATAGAACTAGGACAGACGACGCGGAAGTTCTCCCTCGCTTTTGGAGCAGCGGGAGGGAGACGAGGCTGTCTGTGAAAGCAGAATGATATCGCCTGTCACTCATTTCTGAAACTACGACGAGTGGTCAATGTGCAAGAGAGGGAGGGACCAAGCAATGTCACTTCCCGTTCAGTTATACTGCGAAGCGGTCTTTGGTGATTCGTTCGGCAACGTCACTTCCCGTTCACTAACCGAACGATTCATTTGGGCGGGGAGGGAGATGAGGGGGGCGAACGATTCGTTGAACGATTCGTTTGAACGAATCTTTTTACTGAACGAACCGGAATGGATTCGTTTACTCAAGTGAACGAGAGATCCCGTCACTACTGCGCAGAAGTCAACCAAACTACACCCAATAGTGTATTTTATCACAATCTAGTAGTTACATTTAGAAATTTAGTTCTAGGACATTTGGTTTGAGCGCAATCATCAAACTTAGGTCAAAAAAGCCATTTAAGCCTTTTCACAGTGAGATCTATGCGATATGGCTGAGAAATGTAATTTTGATGTTAACTCCCAAACCGCTGTGCAGAAGTCAACCAAACTTCACCCAATAGTGTATTTTATCACAATCTAGTAGTTACATTTAGAAATTTAGTTCTAGGACATTTGGTTTGAGCGCAATCTTCAAACTTAATTAAAAAAAGTCATTTAAGCCTTTTCACAGTGAGATCTATGCGATATGGCCGAGAAATGTAATTTTGATGTTAACTCCCAAACCGCTGCGCAGAAGTAAACCAAACTTCACCCAATAGTGTATTGTATCACAATCTAGTAGTTACATGTGGAAATTTGGTTCTAGGACATTTGATTTGAGCGGAATCCTCAAACTTAGGTCAAAAAAGCCATTTAAGCCTTTTCACAGTGAGATCTATGCGATATGGCCGAGAAATGTAATTTTGATGTTAACTCCCAAACCGCTGCGCAGAAGTCAACCAAACTTCACCCAATAGTGTATTGTATCACAATTTAGTAGTTACATGTGGAAATTTGGTTCTAGGACATTTGATTTGAGCGCAATTCTCAAACTTAGGTCAAAAAAGCCATTTAAGCCTTTTCACAGTGAGATCTATGCGATATGGCCGAGAAATGTAATTTTGATGTTAACTCCCAAACCGCTGCGCAGAAGTCAACCAAACTTCACCCAATAGTGTATTGTATCACAATTTAGTAGTTACATGTGGAAATTTGGTTCTAGGACATTTGATTTGAGCGCAATTCTCAAACTTAGGTCAAAAAAGCCATTTAAGCCTTTTCACAGTGAGATCTATGCGATATGGCCGAGAAATGTAATTTTGATGTTAACTCCCAAACCGCTGCGCAGAAGTCAACCAAACTTCACCCAATAGTGTATTTTATCACAATCTAGTAGTTACATTTGGAAATTTAGTTTTAGGACATTTGGTTTGAGCGCAATTTTCAAACTTAATTAAAAAAAGTCATTTAAGCCTTTTCACAGTGAGATCTATGCGATATGGCCGAGAAATGTAATTCTGATGTTCACTCCCAAACCGCTGCGCAGAAGTCAACCAAACTTCACCCATTAGTGTATTGTATCACAATCTAGTAGTTACATGTGGAAATTTGGTTCTAGGACATTTGATTTGAGCGCAATCCTCAAACTTAGGTCAAAAAAGCCATTTAAGCCTTTTCACAGTGAGATCTATGCGATATGGCCGAGAAATGTAATTTTGATGTTAACTCCCAAACCGCTGCGCAGAAGTCAACCAAACTTCACCCAATAGTGTATTTTATCACAATCTAGTAGTTACATTTGGAAATTTAGTTTTAGGACATTTGGTTTGAGCGCATTCTTCAAACTTAATTAAAAAAAGTCATTTAAGCCTTTTCACAGTGAGATCTATGCGATATGGCCGAGAAATGTAATTTTGATGTTCACTCCCAAACCGCTGCGGAGAAGTCAACCAAACTTCACCCATTAGTGTATTGTATCACAATCTAGTAGTTACATGTGGAAATTTGGGTCTAGGACATTTGATTTGAGCGCAATCCTCAAACTTAGGTCAAAAAAGCCATTTAAGCCTTTTCACAGTGAGATCTATGCGATATGGCCGAGAAATGTAATTTTGATGTTAACTCCCAAACCGCTGCGCAGAAGTCAACCAAACTTCACCCAATAGTGTATTGTATCACAATCTAGTAGTTACATGTGGAAATTTGGTTCTAGGACATTTGTTTTGAGCGCAATCCTCAAACTTAGGTCAAAAAAGCCATTTAAGCCTTTTCACAGTGAGATCTACGCAATATGGCTGAGAAATGTAATTTTGATGTTAACTCCCAAACTGCTGCGCAGAAGTCAACCAAACTTCACCCAATAGTGTATTGTATCACAATCTAGTAGTTACATTTGGAAATTTCGTTCTAGGACATTTGGTTTGAGCGCAATCATCAAACTTAATTAAAAAAGTCATTTAAGCCTTTTCACAGTGAGATCTATGCGATATGGCCGAGAAATGTAATTTTGATGTTAACTCCCAAACCGCTGCGCAGAAGTCAACCAAACTTCACCCAATAGTGTATTTTATCACAATCTAGTAGTTACATTTGGAAATTTAGTTTTAGGACATTTGGTTTGAGCGCAATCTTCAAACTTAATTAAAAAAAGTCATTTAAGCCTTTTCACAGTGAGATCTATGCGATATGGCCGAGAAATGTAATTTTGATGTTCACTCCCAAACCGCTGCGCAGAAGTCAACCAAACTTCACCCATTAGTGTATTGTATCACAATCTAGTAGTTACATGTGGAAATTTGGTTATAGGACATTTGATTTGAGCGCAATCCTCAAACTTAGGTCAAAAAAGCCATTTAAGCCTTTTCACAGTGAGATCTATGCGATATGGCCGAGAAATGTAATTTTGATGTTAACTCCCAAACCGCTGCGCAGAAGTCAACCAAACTTCACCCATTAGTGTATTGTATCACAATCTAGTAGTTACATGTGGAAATTTGGTTATAGGACATTTGATTTGAGCGCAATCCTCAAACTTAGGTCAAAAAAGCCATTTAAGCCTTTTCACAGTGAGATCTATGCGATATGGCCGAGAAATGTAATTTTGATGTTAACTCCCAAACCGCTGCGCAGAAGTCAACCAAACTTCACCCAATAGTGTATTGTATCACAATCTAGTAGTTACATTTAAAAATTTTGTTCTAGGACATTTTGTTTGAACGCAATCATCAAACTTAATTAAAAAAGTCATTTAAGCCTTTTCACAGTGAGATCTATGCGATATGGCCGAGAAATGTAATTTTGATGTTAACTCCCAAACCGCTGCGCAGAAGTCAACCAAACTTCACCCATTAGTGTATTGTATCACAATCTAGTAGTTACATGTGGAAATTTGGTTATAGGACATTTGATTTGAGCGCAATCCTCAAACTTAGGTCAAAAAAGCCATTTAAGCCTTTTCACAGTGAGATCTATGCGATATGGCCGAGAAATGTAATTTTGATGTTAACTCCCAAACCGCTGCGCAGAAGTCAACCAAACTTCACCCAATAGTGTATTGTATCACAATCTAGTAGTTACATTTGAAAATTTTGTTCTAGGAAATTTTGTTTGAGCGCAATCATCAAACTTAATTAAAAAAGTCATTTAAGCCTTTTCACAGTGAGATCTATGCGATATGGCCGAGAAATGTAATTTTGATGTTAACTCCCAAACCGCTGCGCAGAAGTCAACCAAACTTCACCCATTAGTGTATTTTATCACAATCTAGTAGTTACATGTGGAAATTTGGTTCTAGGACATTTGATTTGAGCGCAATCCTCAAACTTAGGTCAAAAAAGCCATTTAAGCCTTTTCACAGTGAGATCTATGCGATATGGCCGAGAAATGTAATTTTGATGTTCACTCCCAAACCGCTGCGCAGAAGTCAACCAAACTTCACCCAATAGTGTATTGTATCACAATCTAGTAGTTACATTTGAAAATTTTGTTCTAGGAAATTTTGTTTGAGCGCAATCATCAAACTTAATTAAAAAAGTCATTTAAGCCTTTTCACAGTGAGATCTATGCGATATGGCCGAGAAATGTAATTTTGATGTTAACTCCCAAACCGCTGCGCAGAAGTCAACCAAACTTCACCCATTAGTGTATTTTATCACAATCTAGTAGTTACATGTGGAAATTTGGTTCTAGGACATTTGATTTGAGCGCAATCCTCAAACTTAGGTCAAAAAAGCCATTTAAGCCTTTTCACAGTGAGATCTATGCGATATGGCCGAGAAATGTAATTTTGATGTTAACTCCCAAACCTCTGCGCAGAAGTCAACCAAACTTCACCCAATAGTGTATTGTATCACATTCTAGTAGTTACATTTGAAAATTTCGTTCTAGGACATTTGGTTTGAGCGCAATCCTCAAACTTAGGCCAAAAAAGCCATTTAAGCCTTTTCACAGTGAGATCTATGCGATATGGCCGAGAAATGTAATTTTGATGTTAACTCCCAAACCGCTGCGCAGAAGTCAACCAAACTTCACCCAATAGTGTATTGTATCACAATCTAGTAGTTACATTTGAAAATTTTGTTCTAGGAAATTTTGTTTGAACGCAATCATCAAACTTAATTAAAAAAGTCATTTAAGCCTTTTCACAGTGAGATCTATGCGATATGGCCGAGAAATGTAATTTTGATGTTAACTCCCAAACCGCTGCGCAGAAGTCAACCAAACTTCACCCAATAGTGTATTGTATCACAATCTAGTAGTTACATTTGAAAATTTCGTTCAAGGACATTTGGTTTGAGCGCAATTATTAAACTTAGGTCAAAAAAGCCATTTAAGCCTTTTCACAGTGAGATCTATGCGATATGGCCGAGAAATGTAATTTTGATGTTAACTCCCAAACCGCTGCGCAGAAGTAAACCAAACTTCACCCATTAGTGTATTGTATCACAATCTAGTAGTTACATTTGAAAATTTTGTTCTAGAAAATTTTGTTTGAGCGCAATCATCAAACTTAATTAAAAAAGTCATTTAAGCCTTTTCACAGTGAGATCTATGCGATATGGCCGAGAAATGTAATTTTGATGTTAACTCCCAAACCGCTGCGCAGAAGTCAACCAAACTTCACCCATTAGTGTATTTTATCACAATCTAGTAGTTACATGTGGAAATTTGGTTCTAGGACATTTGATTTGAGCGCAATCCTCAAACTTAGGTCAAAAAAGCCATTTAAGCCTTTTCACAGTGAGATCTATGCGATATGGCCGAGAAATGTAATTTTGATGTTAACTCCCAAACCGCTGCGCAGAAGTCAACCAAACTTCACCCAATAGTGTATTGTATCACAATCTAGTAGTTACATTTAAAAATTTTGTTCTAGGACATTTTGTTTGAACGCAATCATCAAACTTAATTAAAAAAGTCATTTAAGCCTTTTCACAGTGAGATCTATGCGATATGGCCGAGAAATGTAATTTTGATGTTAACTCCCAAACCGCTGCGCAGAAGTCAACCAAACTTCACCCATTAGTGTATTGTATCACAATCTAGTAGTTACATGTGGAAATTTGGTTATAGGACATTTGATTTGAGCGCAATCCTCAAACTTAGGTCAAAAAAGCCATTTAAGCCTTTTCACAGTGAGATCTATGCGATATGGCCGAGAAATGTAATTTTGATGTTCACTCCCAAACCGCTGCGCAGAAGTCAACCAAACTTCACCCAATAGTGTATTGTATCACAATCTAGTAGTTACATTTGAAAATTTTGTTCTAGGAAATTTTGTTTGAGCGCAATCATCAAACTTAATTAAAAAAGTCATTTAAGCCTTTTCACAGTGAGATCTATGCGATATGGCCGAGAAATGTAATTTTGATGTTAACTCCCAAACCGCTGCGCAGAAGTCAACCAAACTTCACCCATTAGTGTATTTTATCACAATCTGGTAGTTACATGTGGAAATTTGGTTCTAGGACATTTGATTTGAGCGCAATCCTCAAACTTAGGTCAAAAAAGCCATTTAAGCCTTTTCACAGTGAGATCTATGCGATATGGCCGAGAAATGTAATTTTGATGTTAACTCCCAAACCGCTGCGCAGAAGTCAACCAAACTTCACCCAATAGTGTATTGTATCACATTCTAGTAGTTACATTTGAAAATTTCGTTCTAGGACATTTGGTTTGAGCGCAATCCTCAAACTTAGGTCAAAAAAGCCATTTAAGCCTTTTCACAGTGAGATCTATGCGATATGGCCGAGAAATGTAATTTTGATGTTAACTCCCAAACCGCTGCGCAGAAGTCAACCAAACTTCACCCAATAGTGTATTGTATCACAATCTAGTAGTTACATTTGAAAATTTTGTTCTAGGAAATTTTGTTTGAACGCAATCATCAAACTTAATTAAAAAAGTCATTTAAGCCTTTTCACAGTGAGATCTATGCGATATGGCCGAGAAATGTAATTTTGATGTTAACTCCCAAACCGCTGCGCAGAAGTCAACCAAACTTCACCCAATAGTGTATTGTATCACATTCTAGTAGTTACATTTGAAAATTTCGTTCTAGGACATTTGGTTTGAGCGCAATTATTAAACTTAGGTCAAAAAAGCCATTTAAGCCTTTTCACAGTGAGATCTATGCGATATGGCCGAGAAATGTAATTTTGATGTTAACTCCCAAACCGCTGCGCTGAAGTAAACCAAACTTCACCCATTAGTGTATTGTATCACAATCTAGTAGTTACATGTGGAAATTTGGTTCTAGGACATTTGATTTTAGCGCAATCCTCAAACTTAGGTCAAAAAAGCCATTTAAGCCTTTTCACAGTGAGATCTATGCGATATGGCCGAGAAATGTAATTTTGATGTTAACTCCCAAACCGCTGCGCAGAAGTCAACTAAACTTCACCCAATAGTGTATTGTATCACATTCTATTAGTTACATTTGAAAATTTCGTTCTAGGACATTTGGTTTGAGCGCAATCATTAAACTTAATTAAAAAAGTCATTTAAGCCTTTTCACAGTGAGATCTATGCGATATGGCCGAGAAATGTAATTTTGATGTTAACTACCAAACCGCTGCGCAGAAGTCAACCAAACTTCACCCAATAGTGTATTGTATCACAATCTAGTAGTTACATTTGAAAATTTTGTTCTAGGACATTTTGTTTGAACGCAATCATCAAACTTAATTAAAAAAGTCATTTAAGCCTTTTCACAGTGAGATATATGCGATATGGCCGAGAAATGTAATTTTGATGTTCACTCCCAAACCGCTGCGCAGAAGACAACCAAACTTCACCCATTAGTGTATTGTATCACAATCTAGTAGTTACATGTGGAAATTTGGTTATAGGACATTTGATTTGAGCGCAATCCTCAAACTTAGGTCAAAAAAGCCATTTAAGCCTTTTCACAGTGAGATCTATGCGATATGGCCGAGAAATGTAATTTTGATGTTAACTCCCAAACCACTGCGCAGAAGTCAACCAAACTTCACCCATTAGTGTATTGTATCACAATCTAGTAGTTACATTTGAAAATTTCGTTCTAGGACATTTGGTTTGAGCGCAATCTTTAAACTTAGGTCAAAAAAGCCATTTAAGCCTTTTCACAGTGAGATCTATGCGATATGGCCGAGAAATGTAATTTTGATGTTAACTCCCAAACCGCTGCGCAGAAGTCAACCAAACTTCACCCAATAGTGTATTGTATCACAATCTAGTAGTTACATTTGAAAATTTTGTTCTAGGACATTTTGTTTGAACGCAATCATCAAACTTAATTAAAAAAGTCATTTAAGCCTTTTCACAGTGAGATCTATGCGATATGGCCGAGAAATGTAATTTTGATGTTAACTCCCAAACCGCTGCGCAGAAGTCAACCAAACTTCACCCAATAGTGTATTGTATCACAATCTAGTAGTTACATTTGAAAATTTTGTTCTAGGAAATTTTGTTTGAGCGCAATCATCAAACTTAATTAAAAAAGTCATTTAAGCCTTTTCACAGTGAGATCTATGCGATATGGCCGAGAAATGTAATTTTGATGTTAACTCCCAAACCGCTGCGCAGAAGTCAACCAAACTTCACCCATTAGTGTATTGTATCACAATCTAGTAGTTACATTTGAAAATTTTGTTCTAGGACATTTTGTTTGAACGCAATCATCAAACTTAATTAAAAAAGTCATTTAAGCCTTTTCACAGTGAGATCTATGCGATATGGCCGAGAAATGTAATTTTGATGTTAACTCCCAAACCGCTGCGCAGAAGTCAACCAAACTTCACCCATTAGTGTATTGTATCACAATCTAGTAGTTACATGTGGAAATTTGGTTATAGGACATTTGATTTGAGCGCAATCCTCAAACTTAGGTCAAAAAAGCCATTTAAGCCTTTTCACAGTGAGATCTATGCGATATGGCCGAGAAATGTAATTTTGATGTTAACTCCCAAACCGCTGCGCAGAAGTCAACCAAACTTCACCCAATAGTGTATTGTATCACAATCTAGTAGTTACATTTGAAAATTTTGTTCTAGGAAATTTTGTTTGAGCGCAATCATCAAACTTAATTAAAAAAGTCATTTAAGCCTTTTCACAGTGAGATCTATGCGATATGGCCGAGAAATGTAATTTTGATGTTAACTCCCAAACCGCTGCGCAGAAGTCAACCAAACTTCACCCATTAGTGTATTTTATCACAATCTAGTAGTTACATGTGGAAATTTGGTTCTAAGACATTTGATTTGAGCGCAATCCTCAAACTTAGGTCAAAAAAGCCATTTAAGCCTTTTCACAGTGAGATCTATGCGATATGGCCGAGAAATGTAATTTTGATGTTAACTCCCAAACCGCTGCGCAGAAGTCAACCAAACTTCACCCAATAGTGTATTGTATCACATTCTAGTAGTTACATTTTAAAATTTCGTTCTAGGACATTTGGTTTGAGCGCAATCCTCAAACTTTGGTCAAAAAAGCCATTTAAGCCTTTTCACAGTGAGATCTATGCGATATGGCCGAGAAATGTAATTTTGATGTTAACTCCCAAACCGCTGCGCAGAAGTCAACCAAACTTCACCCAATAGTGTATTGTATCACAATCTAGTAGTTACATGTGGAAATTTGGTTCTAGGACATTTGTTTTGAGCGCAATCCTCAAACTTAGGTCAAAAAAGCCATTTAAGCCTTTTCACAGTGAGATCTACGCAATATGGCTGAGAAATGTAATTTTGATGTTAACTCCCAAACTGCTGCGCAGAAGTCAACCAAACTTCACCCAATAGTGTATTGTATCACAATCTAGTAGTTACATTTGGAAATTTCGTTCTAGGACATTTGGTTTGAGCGCAATCATCAAACTTAATTAAAAAAGTCATTTAAGCCTTTTCACAGTGAGATCTATGCGATATGGCCGAGAAATGTAATTTTGATGTTAACTCCCAAACCGCTGCGCAGAAGTCAACCAAACTTCACCCAATAGTGTATTTTATCACAATCTAGTAGTTACATTTGGAAATTTAGTTTTAGGACATTTGGTTTGAGCGCAATCTTCAAACTTAATTAAAAAAAGTCATTTAAGCCTTTTCACAGTGAGATCTATGCGATATGGCCGAGAAATGTAATTTTGATGTTCACTCCCAAACCGCTGCGCAGAAGTCAACCAAACTTCACCCATTAGTGTATTGTATCACAATCTAGTAGTTACATGTGGAAATTTGGTTCTAGGACATTTGATTTGAGCGCAATCCTCAAACTTAGGTCAAAAAAGCCATTTAAGCCTTTTCACAGTGAGATCTATGCGATATGGCTGAGAAATGTAATTTTGATGTTAACTCCCAAACCGCTGCGCAGAAGTCAACCAAACTTCACCCAATAGTGTATTTTATCACAATCTAGTAGTTACATTTAGAAATTTAGTTCTAGGACATTTGGTTTGAGCGCAATCTTCAAACTTAATTAAAAAAAGTCATTTAAGCCTTTTCACAGTGAGATCTATGCGATATGGCCGAGAAATGTAATTTTGATGTTAACTCCCAAACCGCTGCGCAGAAGTCAACCAAACTTCACCCAATAGTGTATTGTATCACAATCTAGTAGTTACATGTGGAAATTTGGTTCTAGGACATTTGATTTGAGCGCAATCCTCAAACTTAGGTCAAAAAAGCCATTTAAGCCTTTTCACAGTGAGATCTATGCGATATGGCCGAGAAATGTAATTTTGATGTTAACTCCCAAACCGCTGCGCCGAAGTCAACCAAACTTCACCCAATAGTGTATTTTATCACAATCTAGTAGTTACATTTGGAAATTTAGTTCTAGGACATTTGGTTTGAGCGCAATCATCAAACTTAGGTCAAAAAAGCCATTTAAGCCTTTTCACAGTGAGATCTATGCGATATGGCCGAGAAATGTAATTTAGATGTTAACTCCCAAACCGCTGCGCAGAAGTCAACCAAACTTCACCCAATAGTGTATTGTATCACAATCTAGTAGTTACATTTGGAAATTTGGTTCTAGGACATTTGATTTGAGCGCAATTCTCAAACTTAGGTCAAAAAAGCCATTTAAGCCTTTTCACAGTGAGATCTATGCGATATGGCCGAGAAATGTAATTTTGATGTTAACTCCCAAACCGCTGCGCAGAAGTCAACCAAACTTCACCCAATAGTGTATTGTATCACAATCTAGTAGTTACATTTGAAAATTTTGTTCTAGGAAATTTTGTTTGAGCGCAATCATCAAACTTAATTAAAAAAGTCATTTAAGCCTTTTCACAGTGAGATCTATGCGATATGGCCGAGAAATGTAATTTTGATGTTAACTCCCAAACCGCTTCGCAGAAGTCAACCAAACTTCACCCATTAGTGTATTTTATCACAATCTAGTAGTTACATGTGGAAATTTGGTTCTAGGACATTTGGTTTGAGCGCAATTATTAAACTTAGGTCAAAAAAGCCATTTAAGCCTTTTCACAGTGAGATCTATGCGATATGGCCGAGAAATGTAATTTTGATGTTAACTCCCAAACCGCTGCGCAGAAGTAAACCAAACTTCACCCATTAGTGTATTGTATCACAATCTAGTAGTTACATTTGAAAATTTTGTTCTAGAAAATTTTGTTTGAGCGCAATCATCAAACTTAATTAAAAAAGTCATTTAAGCCTTTTCACAGTGAGATCTATGCGATATGGCCGAGAAATGTAATTTTGATGTTAACTCCCAAACCGCTGCGCAGAAGTCAACCAAACTTCACCCATTAGTGTATTTTATCACAATCTAGTAGTTACATGTGGAAATTTGGTTCTAGGACATTTGATTTGAGCGCAATCCTCAAACTTAGGTCAAAAAAGCCATTTAAGCCTTTTCACAGTGAGATCTATGCGATATGGCCGAGAAATGTAATTTTGATGTTAACTCCCAAACCGCTGCGCAGAAGTCAACCAAACTTCACCCAATAGTGTATTGTATCACAATCTAGTAGTTACATTTAAAAATTTTGTTCTAGGACATTTTGTTTGAACGCAATCATCAAACTTAATTAAAAAAGTCATTTAAGCCTTTTCACAGTGAGATCTATGCGATATGGCCGAGAAATGTAATTTTGATGTTAACTCCCAAACCGCTGCGCAGAAGTCAACCAAACTTCACCCATTAGTGTATTGTATCACAATCTAGTAGTTACATGTGGAAATTTGGTTATAGGACATTTGATTTGAGCGCAATCCTCAAACTTAGGTCAAAAAAGCCATTTAAGCCTTTTCACAGTGAGATCTATGCGATATGGCCGAGAAATGTAATTTTGATGTTAACTCCCAAACCGCTGCGCCGAAGTCAACCAAACTTCACCCAATAGTGTATTTTATCACAATCTAGTAGTTACATTTGGAAATTTAGTTCTAGGACATTTGGTTTGAGCGCAATCATCAAACTTAGGTCAAAAAAGCCATTTAAGCCTTTTCACAGTGAGATCTATGCGATATGGCCGAGAAATGTAATTTAGATGTTAACTCCCAAACCGCTGCGCAGAAGTCAACCAAACTTCACCCAATAGTGTATTGTATCACAATCTAGTAGTTACATTTGGAAATTTGGTTCTAGGACATTTGATTTGAGCGCAATTCTCAAACTTAGGTCAAAAAAGCCATTTAAGCCTTTTCACAGTGAGATCTATGCGATATGGCCGAGAAATGTAATTTTGATGTTAACTCCCAAACCGCTGCGCAGAAGTCAACCAAACTTCACCCAATAGTGTATTGTATCACAATCTAGTAGTTACATTTGAAAATTTTGTTCTAGGAAATTTTGTTTGAGCGCAATCATCAAACTTAATTAAAAAAGTCATTTAAGCCTTTTCACAGTGAGATCTATGCGATATGGCCGAGAAATGTAATTTTGATGTTAACTCCCAAACCGCTTCGCAGAAGTCAACCAAACTTCACCCATTAGTGTATTTTATCACAATCTAGTAGTTACATGTGGAAATTTGGTTCTAGGACATTTGGTTTGAGCGCAATTATTAAACTTAGGTCAAAAAAGCCATTTAAGCCTTTTCACAGTGAGATCTATGCGATATGGCCGAGAAATGTAATTTTGATGTTAACTCCCAAACCGCTGCGCAGAAGTAAACCAAACTTCACCCATTAGTGTATTGTATCACAATCTAGTAGTTACATTTGAAAATTTTGTTCTAGAAAATTTTGTTTGAGCGCAATCATCAAACTTAATTAAAAAAGTCATTTAAGCCTTTTCACAGTGAGATCTATGCGATATGGCCGAGAAATGTAATTTTGATGTTAACTCCCAAACCGCTGCGCAGAAGTCAACCAAACTTCACCCATTAGTGTATTTTATCACAATCTAGTAGTTACATGTGGAAATTTGGTTCTAGGACATTTGATTTGAGCGCAATCCTCAAACTTAGGTCAAAAAAGCCATTTAAGCCTTTTCACAGTGAGATCTATGCGATATGGCCGAGAAATGTAATTTTGATGTTAACTCCCAAACCGCTGCGCAGAAGTCAACCAAACTTCACCCAATAGTGTATTGTATCACAATCTAGTAGTTACATTTAAAAATTTTGTTCTAGGACATTTTGTTTGAACGCAATCATCAAACTTAATTAAAAAAGTCATTTAAGCCTTTTCACAGTGAGATCTATGCGATATGGCCGAGAAATGTAATTTTGATGTTAACTCCCAAACCGCTGCGCAGAAGTCAACCAAACTTCACCCATTAGTGTATTGTATCACAATCTAGTAGTTACATGTGGAAATTTGGTTATAGGACATTTGATTTGAGCGCAATCCTCAAACTTAGGTCAAAAAAGCCATTTAAGCCTTTTCACAGTGAGATCTATGCGATATGGCCGAGAAATGTAATTTTGATGTTAACTCCCAAACCGCTGCGCAGAAGTCAACCAAACTTCACCCAATAGTGTATTGTATCACAATCTAGTAGTTACATTTGAAAATTTTGTTCTAGGAAATTTTGTTTGAGCGCAATCATCAAACTTAATTAAAAAAGTCATTTAAGCCTTTTCACAGTGAGATCTATGCGATATGGCCGAGAAATGTAATTTTGATGTTAACTCCCAAACCGCTGCGCAGAAGTCAACCAAACTTCACCCATTAGTGTATTTTATCACAATCTAGTAGTTACATGTGGAAATTTGGTTCTAGGACATTTGATTTGAGCGCAATCCTCAAACTTAGGTCAAAAAAGCCATTTAAGCCTTTTCACAGTGAGATCTATGCGATATGGCCGAGAAATGTAATTTTGATGTTAACTCCCAAACCGCTGCGCAGAAGTCAACCAAACTTCACCCAATAGTGTATTGTATCACATTCTAGTAGTTACATTTGAAAATTTCGTTCTAGGACATTTGGTTTGAGCGCAATCCTCAAACTTAGGTCAAAAAAGCCATTTAAGCCTTTTCACAGTGAGATCTATGCGATATGGCCGAGAAATGTAATTTTGATGTTAACTCCCAAACCGCTGCGCAGAAGTCAACCAAACTTCACCCAATAGTGTATTGTATCACAATCTAGTAGTTACATTTGAAAATTTTGTTCTAGGAAATTTTGTTTGAACGCAATCATCAAACTTAATTAAAAAAGTCATTTAAGCCTTTTCACAGTGAGATCTATGCGATATGGCCGAGAAATGTAATTTTGATGTTAACTCCCAAACCGCTGCGCAGAAGTCAACCAAACTTCACCCAATAGTGTATTGTATCACATTCTAGTAGTTACATTTGAAAATTTCGTTCTAGGACATTTGGTTTGAGCGCAATTATTAAACTTAGGTCAAAAAAGCCATTTAAGCCTTTTCACAGTGAGATCTATGCGATATGGCCGAGAAATGTAATTTTGATGTTAACTCCCAAACCGCTGCGCTGAAGTAAACCAAACTTCACCCATTAGTGTATTGTATCACAATCTAGTAGTTACATGTGGAAATTTGGTTCTAGGACATTTGATTTTAGCGCAATCCTCAAACTTAGGTCAAAAAAGCCATTTAAGCCTTTTCACAGTGAGATCTATGCGATATGGCCGAGAAATGTAATTTTGATGTTAACTCCCAAACCGCTGCGCAGAAGTCAACTAAACTTCACCCAATAGTGTATTGTATCACATTCTAGTAGTTACATTTGAAAATTTCGTTCTAGGACATTTGGTTTGAGCGCAATCATTAAACTTAATTAAAAAAGTCATTTAAGCCTTTTCACAGTGAGATCTATGCGATATGGCCGAGAAATGTAATTTTGATGTTAACTACCAAACCGCTGCGCAGAAGTCAACCAAACTTCACCCAATAGTGTATTGTATCACAATCTAGTAGTTACATTTGAAAATTTTGTTCTAGGACATTTTGTTTGAACGCAATCATCAAACTTAATTAAAAAAGTCATTTAAGCCTTTTCACAGTGAGATATATGCGATATGGCCGAGAAATGTAATTTTGATGTTCACTCCCAAACCGCTGCGCAGAAGACAACCAAACTTCACCCATTAGTGTATTGTATCACAATCTAGTAGTTACATGTGGAAATTTGGTTATAGGACATTTGATTTGAGCGCAATCCTCAAACTTAGGTCAAAAAAGCCATTTAAGCCTTTTCACAGTGAGATCTATGCGATATGGCCGAGAAATGTAATTTTGATGTTAACTCCCAAACCACTGCGCAGAAGTCAACCAAACTTCACCCATTAGTGTATTGTATCACAATCTAGTAGTTACATTTGAAAATTTCGTTCTAGGACATTTGGTTTGAGCGCAATCTTTAAACTTAGGTCAAAAAAGCCATTTAAGCCTTTTCACAGTGAGATCTATGCGATATGGCCAAGAAATGTAATTTTGATGTTAACTCCCAAACCGCTGCGCAGAAGTCAACCAAACTTCACCCAATAGTGTATTGTATCACAATCTAGTAGTTACATTTGAAAATTTTGTTCTAGGACATTTTGTTTGAACGCAATCATCAAACTTAATTAAAAAAGTCATTTAAGCCTTTTCACAGTGAGATCTATGCGATATGGCCGAGAAATGTAATTTTGATGTTAACTCCCAAACCGCTGCGCAGAAGTCAACCAAACTTCACCCAATAGTGTATTGTATCACAATCTAGTAGTTACATTTGAAAATTTTGTTCTAGGAAATTTTGTTTGAGCGCAATCATCAAACTTAATTAAAAAAGTCATTTAAGCCTTTTCACAGTGAGATCTATGCGATATGGCCGAGAAATGTAATTTTGATGTTAACTCCCAAACCGCTGCGCAGAAGTCAACCAAACTTCACCCATTAGTGTATTGTATCACAATCTAGTAGTTACATTTGAAAATTTTGTTCTAGGACATTTTGTTTGAACGCAATCATCAAACTTAATTAAAAAAGTCATTTAAGCCTTTTCACAGTGAGATCTATGCGATATGGCCGAGAAATGTAATTTTGATGTTAACTCCCAAACCGCTGCGCAGAAGTCAACCAAACTTCACCCATTAGTGTATTGTATCACAATCTAGTAGTTACATGTGGAAATTTGGTTATAGGACATTTGATTTGAGCGCAATCCTCAAACTTAGGTCAAAAAAGCCATTTAAGCCTTTTCACAGTGAGATCTATGCGATATGGCCGAGAAATGTAATTTTGATGTTAACTCCCAAACCGCTGCGCAGAAGTCAACCAAACTTCACCCAATAGTGTATTGTATCACAATCTAGTAGTTACATTTGAAAATTTTGTTCTAGGAAATTTTGTTTGAGCGCAATCATCAAACTTAATTAAAAAAGTCATTTAAGCCTTTTCACAGTGAGATCTATGCGATATGGCCGAGAAATGTAATTTTGATGTTAACTCCCAAACCGCTGCGCAGAAGTCAACCAAACTTCACCCATTAGTGTATTTTATCACAATCTAGTAGTTACATGTGGAAATTTGGTTCTAAGACATTTGATTTGAGCGCAATCCTCAAACTTAGGTCAAAAAAGCCATTTAAGCCTTTTCACAGTGAGATCTATGCGATATGGCCGAGAAATGTAATTTTGATGTTAACTCCCAAACCGCTGCGCAGAAGTCAACCAAACTTCACCCAATAGTGTATTGTATCACATTCTAGTAGTTACATTTTAAAATTTCGTTCTAGGACATTTGGTTTGAGCGCAATCCTCAAACTTAGGTCAAAAAAGCCATTTAAGCCTTTTCACAGTGAGATCTATGCGATATGGCCGAGAAATGTAATTTTGATGTTAACTCCCAAACCGCTGCGCAGAAGTCAACCAAACTTCACCCAATCGTGTATTGTATCACAATCTAGTAGTTACATTTGAAAATTTTGTTCTAGGACATTTTGTTTGAACGCAATCATCAAACTTAATTAAAAAAGTCATTTAAGCCTTTTCACAGTGAGATCTATGCGATATGGCCGAGAAATGTAATTTTGATGTTAACTCCCAAACCGCTGCGCAGAAGTCAACCAAACTTCACCCAATAGTGTATTGTATCACAATCTAGTAGTTACATTTGAAAATTTTGTTCTAGGACATTTTGTTTGAGCGCAATCCTCAAACTTAGGTCAAAAAAGCCATTTAAGCCTTTTCACAGTGAGATCTATGCGATATGGCCGAGAAATGTAATTTTGATGTTAACTCCCAAACCGCTGCGCAGAAGTCAACCAAACTTCACCCATTAGTGTATTGTATCACAATCTAGTAGTTACATGTGGAAATTTGGTTCTAGGACATTTGATTTGAGCGCAATCCTCAAACTTAGGTCAAAAAAGCCATTTAAGCCTTTTCACAGTGAGATCTATGCGATATGGCCGAGAAATGTAATTTTGATGTTAACTCCCAAACCGCTGCGCAGAAGTCAACCAAACTTCACCCTATAGTGTATTTTATCACAATCTAGTAGTTACATTTGGAAATTTAGTTTTAGGACATTTGGTTTGAGCGCATTCTTCAAACTTAATTAAAAAAAGTCATTTAAGCCTTTTCACAGTGAGATCTATGCGATATGGCCGAGAAATGTAATTTTGATGTTCACTCCCAAACCGCTGCGGAGAAGTCAACCAAACTTCACCCATTAGTGTATTGTATCACAATCTAGTAGTTACATGTGGAAATTTGGGTCTAGGACATTTGATTTGAGCGCAATCCTCAAACTTAGGTCAAAAAAGCCATTTAAGCCTTTTCACAGTGAGATCTATGCGATATGGCCGAGAAATGTAATTTTGATGTTAACTCCCAAACCGCTGCGCAGAAGTCAACCAAACTTCACCCAATAGTGTATTGTATCACAATCTAGTAGTTACATGTGGAAATTTGGTTCTAGGACATTTGTTTTGAGCGCAATCCTCAAACTTAGGTCAAAAAAGCCATTTAAGCCTTTTCACAGTGAGATCTACGCAATATGGCTGAGAAATGTAATTTTGATGTTAACTCCCAAACTGCTGCGCAGAAGTCAACCAAACTTCACCCAATAGTGTATTGTATCACAATCTAGTAGTTACATTTGGAAATTTCGTTCTAGGACATTTGGTTTGAGCGCAATCATCAAACTTAATTAAAAAAGTCATTTAAGCCTTTTCACAGTGAGATCTATGCGATATGGCCGAGAAATGTAATTTTGATGTTAACTCCCAAACCGCTGCGCAGAAGTCAACCAAACTTCACCCAATAGTGTATTTTATCACAATCTAGTAGTTACATTTGGAAATTTAGTTTTAGGACATTTGGTTTGAGCGCAATCTTCAAACTTAATTAAAAAAAGTCATTTAAGCCTTTTCACAGTGAGATCTATGCGATATGGCCGAGAAATGTAATTTTGATGTTCACTCCCAAACCGCTGCGCAGAAGTCAACCAAACTTCACCCATTAGTGTATTGTATCACAATCTAGTAGTTACATGTGGAAATTTGGTTCTAGGACATTTGATTTGAGCGCAATCCTCAAACTTAGGTCAAAAAAGCCATTTAAGCCTTTTCACAGTGAGATCTATGCGATATGGCTGAGAAATGTAATTTTGATGTTAACTCCCAAACCGCTGCGCAGAAGTCAACCAAACTTCACCCAATAGTGTATTTTATCACAATCTAGTAGTTACATTTAGAAATTTAGTTCTAGGACATTTGGTTTGAGCGCAATCTTCAAACTTAATTAAAAAAAGTCATTTAAGCCTTTTCACAGTGAGATCTATGCGATATGGCCGAGAAATGTAATTTTGATGTTAACTCCCAAACCGCTGCGCAGAAGTCAACCAAACTTCACCCAATAGTGTATTGTATCACAATCTAGTAGTTACATGTGGAAATTTGGTTCTAGGACATTTGATTTGAGCGCAATCCTCAAACTTAGGTCAAAAAAGCCATTTAAGCCTTTTCACAGTGAGATCTATGCGATATGGCCGAGAAATGTAATTTTGATGTTAACTCCCAAACCGCTGCGCCGAAGTCAACCAAACTTCACCCAATAGTGTATTTTATCACAATCTAGTAGTTACATTTGGAAATTTAGTTCTAGGACATTTGGTTTGAGCGCAATCATCAAACTTAGGTCAAAAAAGCCATTTAAGCCTTTTCACAGTGAGATCTATGCGATATGGCCGAGAAATGTAATTTAGATGTTAACTCCCAAACCGCTGCGCAGAAGTCAACCAAACTTCACCCAATAGTGTATTGTATCACAATCTAGTAGTTACATTTGGAAATTTGGTTCTAGGACATTTGATTTGAGCGCAATTCTCAAACTTAGGTCAAAAAAGCCATTTAAGCCTTTTCACAGTGAGATCTATGCGATATGGCCGAGAAATGTAATTTTGATGTTAACTCCCAAACCGCTGCGCAGAAGTCAACCAAACTTCACCCAATAGTGTATTGTATCACAATCTAGTAGTTACATTTGAAAATTTTGTTCTAGGAAATTTTGTTTGAGCGCAATCATCAAACTTAATTAAAAAAGTCATTTAAGCCTTTTCACAGTGAGATCTATGCGATATGGCCGAGAAATGTAATTTTGATGTTAACTCCCAAACCGCTTCGCAGAAGTCAACCAAACTTCACCCATTAGTGTATTTTATCACAATCTAGTAGTTACATGTGGAAATTTGGTTCTAGGACATTTGGTTTGAGCGCAATTATTAAACTTAGGTCAAAAAAGCCATTTAAGCCTTTTCACAGTGAGATCTATGCGATATGGCCGAGAAATGTAATTTTGATGTTAACTCCCAAACCGCTGCGCAGAAGTAAACCAAACTTCACCCATTAGTGTATTGTATCACAATCTAGTAGTTACATTTGAAAATTTTGTTCTAGAAAATTTTGTTTGAGCGCAATCATCAAACTTAATTAAAAAAGTCATTTAAGCCTTTTCACAGTGAGATCTATGCGATATGGCCGAGAAATGTAATTTTGATGTTAACTCCCAAACCGCTGCGCAGAAGTCAACCAAACTTCACCCATTAGTGTATTTTATCACAATCTAGTAGTTACATGTGGAAATTTGGTTCTAGGACATTTGATTTGAGCGCAATCCTCAAACTTAGGTCAAAAAAGCCATTTAAGCCTTTTCACAGTGAGATCTATGCGATATGGCCGAGAAATGTAATTTTGATGTTAACTCCCAAACCGCTGCGCAGAAGTCAACCAAACTTCACCCAATAGTGTATTGTATCACAATCTAGTAGTTACATTTAAAAATTTTGTTCTAGGACATTTTGTTTGAACGCAATCATCAAACTTAATTAAAAAAGTCATTTAAGCCTTTTCACAGTGAGATCTATGCGATATGGCCGAGAAATGTAATTTTGATGTTAACTCCCAAACCGCTGCGCAGAAGTCAACCAAACTTCACCCATTAGTGTATTGTATCACAATCTAGTAGTTACATGTGGAAATTTGGTTATAGGACATTTGATTTGAGCGCAATCCTCAAACTTAGGTCAAAAAAGCCATTTAAGCCTTTTCACAGTGAGATCTATGCGATATGGCCGAGAAATGTAATTTTGATGTTAACTCCCAAACCGCTGCGCAGAAGTCAACCAAACTTCACCCAATAGTGTATTGTATCACAATCTAGTAGTTACATTTGAAAATTTTGTTCTAGGAAATTTTGTTTGAGCGCAATCATCAAACTTAATTAAAAAAGTCATTTAAGCCTTTTCACAGTGAGATCTATGCGATATGGCCGAGAAATGTAATTTTGATGTTAACTCCCAAACCGCTGCGCAGAAGTCAACCAAACTTCACCCATTAGTGTATTTTATCACAATCTAGTAGTTACATGTGGAAATTTGGTTCTAGGACATTTGATTTGAGCGCAATCCTCAAACTTAGGTCAAAAAAGCCATTTAAGCCTTTTCACAGTGAGATCTATGCGATATGGCCGAGAAATGTAATTTTGATGTTAACTCCCAAACCGCTGCGCAGAAGTCAACCAAACTTCACCCAATAGTGTATTGTATCACATTCTAGTAGTTACATTTGAAAATTTCGTTCTAGGACATTTGGTTTGAGCGCAATCCTCAAACTTAGGTCAAAAAAGCCATTTAAGCCTTTTCACAGTGAGATCTATGCGATATGGCCGAGAAATGTAATTTTGATGTTAACTCCCAAACCGCTGCGCAGAAGTCAACCAAACTTCACCCAATAGTGTATTGTATCACAATCTAGTAGTTACATTTGAAAATTTTGTTCTAGGAAATTTTGTTTGAACGCAATCATCAAACTTAATTAAAAAAGTCATTTAAGCCTTTTCACAGTGAGATCTATGCGATATGGCCGAGAAATGTAATTTTGATGTTAACTCCCAAACCGCTGCGCAGAAGTCAACCAAACTTCACCCAATAGTGTATTGTATCACATTCTAGTAGTTACATTTGAAAATTTCGTTCTAGGACATTTGGTTTGAGCGCAATTATTAAACTTAGGTCAAAAAAGCCATTTAAGCCTTTTCACAGTGAGATCTATGCGATATGGCCGAGAAATGTAATTTTGATGTTAACTCCCAAACCGCTGCGCTGAAGTAAACCAAACTTCACCCATTAGTGTATTGTATCACAATCTAGTAGTTACATGTGGAAATTTGGTTCTAGGACATTTGATTTTAGCGCAATCCTCAAACTTAGGTCAAAAAAGCCATTTAAGCCTTTTCACAGTGAGATCTATGCGATATGGCCGAGAAATGTAATTTTGATGTTAACTCCCAAACCGCTGCGCAGAAGTCAACTAAACTTCACCCAATAGTGTATTGTATCACATTCTAGTAGTTACATTTGAAAATTTCGTTCTAGGACATTTGGTTTGAGCGCAATCATTAAACTTAATTAAAAAAGTCATTTAAGCCTTTTCACAGTGAGATCTATGCGATATGGCCGAGAAATGTATTTTTGATGTTAACTACCAAACCGCTGCGCAGAAGTCAACCAAACTTCACCCAATAGTGTATTGTATCACAATCTAGTAGTTACATTTGAAAATTTTGTTCTAGGACATTTTGTTTGAACGCAATCATCAAACTTAATTAAAAAAGTCATTTAAGCCTTTTCACAGTGAGATATATGCGATATGGCCGAGAAATGTAATTTTGATGTTCACTCCCAAACCGCTGCGCAGAAGACAACCAAACTTCACCCATTAGTGTATTGTATCACAATCTAGTAGTTACATGTGGAAATTTGGTTATAGGACATTTGATTTGAGCGCAATCCTCAAACTTAGGTCAAAAAAGCCATTTAAGCCTTTTCACAGTGAGATCTATGCGATATGGCCGAGAAATGTAATTTTGATGTTAACTCCCAAACCACTGCGCAGAAGTCAACCAAACTTCACCCATTAGTGTATTGTATCACAATCTAGTAGTTACATTTGAAAATTTCGTTCTAGGACATTTGGTTTGAGCGCAATCTTTAAACTTAGGTCAAAAAAGCCATTTAAGCCTTTTCACAGTGAGATCTATGCGATATGGCCAAGAAATGTAATTTTGATGTTAACTCCCAAACCGCTGCGCAGAAGTCAACCAAACTTCACCCAATAGTGTATTGTATCACAATCTAGTAGTTACATTTGAAAATTTTGTTCTAGGACATTTTGTTTGAACGCAATCATCAAACTTAATTAAAAAAGTCATTTAAGCCTTTTCACAGTGAGATCTATGCGATATGGCCGAGAAATGTAATTTTGATGTTAACTCCCAAACCGCTGCGCAGAAGTCAACCAAACTTCACCCAATAGTGTATTGTATCACAATCTAGTAGTTACATTTGAAAATTTTGTTCTAGGAAATTTTGTTTGAGCGCAATCATCAAACTTAATTAAAAAAGTCATTTAAGCCTTTTCACAGTGAGATCTATGCGATATGGCCGAGAAATGTAATTTTGATGTTAACTCCCAAACCGCTGCGCAGAAGTCAACCAAACTTCACCCATTAGTGTATTGTATCACAATCTAGTAGTTACATTTGAAAATTTTGTTCTAGGACATTTTGTTTGAACGCAATCATCAAACTTAATTAAAAAAGTCATTTAAGCCTTTTCACAGTGAGATCTATGCGATATGGCCGAGAAATGTAATTTTGATGTTAACTCCCAAACCGCTGCGCAGAAGTCAACCAAACTTCACCCATTAGTGTATTGTATCACAATCTAGTAGTTACATGTGGAAATTTGGTTATAGGACATTTGATTTGAGCGCAATCCTCAAACTTAGGTCAAAAAAGCCATTTAAGCCTTTTCACAGTGAGATCTATGCGATATGGCCGAGAAATGTAATTTTGATGTTAACTCCCAAACCGCTGCGCAGAAGTCAACCAAACTTCACCCAATAGTGTATTGTATCACAATCTAGTAGTTACATTTGAAAATTTTGTTCTAGGAAATTTTGTTTGAGCGCAATCATCAAACTTAATTAAAAAAGTCATTTAAGCCTTTTCACAGTGAGATCTATGCGATATGGCCGAGAAATGTAATTTTGATGTTAACTCCCAAACCGCTGCGCAGAAGTCAACCAAACTTCACCCATTAGTGTATTTTATCACAATCTAGTAGTTACATGTGGAAATTTGGTTCTAAGACATTTGATCTGAGCGCAATCCTCAAACTTAGGTCAAAAAAGCCATTTAAGCCTTTTCACAGTGAGATCTATGCGATATGGCCGAGAAATGTAATTTTGATGTTAACTCCCAAACCGCTGCGCAGAAGTCAACCAAACTTCACCCAATAGTGTATTGTATCACATTCTAGTAGTTACATTTTAAAATTTCGTTCTAGGACATTTGGTTTGAGCGCAATCCTCAAACTTAGGTCAAAAAAGCCATTTAAGCCTTTTCACAGTGAGATCTATGCGATATGGCCGAGAAATGTAATTTTGATGTTAACTCCCAAACCGCTGCGCAGAAGTCAACCAAACTTCACCCAATCGTGTATTGTATCACAATCTAGTAGTTACATTTGAAAATTTTGTTCTAGGACATTTTGTTTGAACGCAATCATCAAACTTAATTAAAAAAGTCATTTAAGCCTTTTCACAGTGAGATCTATGCGATATGGCCGAGAAATGTAATTTTGATGTTAACTCCCAAACCGCTGCGCAGAAGTCAACCAAACTTCACCCAATAGTGTATTGTATCACAATCTAGTAGTTACATTTGAAAATTTTGTTCTAGGACATTTTGTTTGAGCGCAATCCTCAAACTTAGGTCAAAAAAGCCATTTAAGCCTTTTCACAGTGAGATCTATGCGATATGGCCGAGAAATGTAATTTTGATGTTAACTCCCAAACCGCTGCGCAGAAGTCAACCAAACTTCACCCATTAGTGTATTGTATCACAATCTAGTAGTTACATGTGGAAATTTGGTTATAGGACATTTGATTTGAGCGCAATCCTCAAACTTAGGTCAAAAAAGCCATTTAAGCCTTTTCACAGTGAGATCTATGCGATATGGCCGAGAAATGTAATTTTGATGTTAACTCCCAAACCGCTGCGCAGAAGTCAACCAAACTTCACCCAATAGTGTATTGTATCACATTCTAGTAGTTACATTTTAAAATTTCGTTCAAGGACATTTGGTTTGAGCGCAATTATTAAACTTAGGTCAAAAAAGCCATTTAAGCCTTTTCACAGTGAGATCTATGCGATATGGCCGAGAAATGTAATTTTGATGTTAACTCCCAAACCGCTGCGCAGAAGTAAACCAAACTTCACCCATTAGTGTATTGTATCACAATCTAGTAGTTACATGTGGAAATTTGGTTCTAGGACATTTGATTTGAGCGCAATCCTCAAACTTAGGTCAAAAAAGCCATTTAAGCCTTTTCACAGTGAGATCTATGCGATATGGCCGAGAAATGTAATTTTGATGTTAACTCCCAAACCGCTGCGCAGAAGTCAACCAAACTTCACCCATTAGTGTATTGTATCACAATCTAGTAGTTACATTTGAAAATTTTGTTCTAGGACATTTTGTTTGAGCGCATTCTTCAAACTTAATTAAAAAAAGTCATTTAAGCCTTTTCACAGTGAGATCTATGCGATATGGCCGAGAAATGTAATTTTGATGTTCACTCCCAAACCGCTGCGGAGAAGTCAACCAAACTTCACCCATTAGTGTATTGTATCACAATCTAGTAGTTACATGTGGAAATTTGGGTCTAGGACATTTGATTTGAGCGCAATCCTCAAACTTAGGTCAAAAAAGCCATTTAAGCCTTTTCACAGTGAGATCTATGCGATATGGCCGAGAAATGTAATTTTGATGTTAACTCCCAAACCGCTGCGCAGAAGTCAACCAAACTTCACCCAATAGTGTATTGTATCACAATCTAGTAGTTACATGTGGAAATTTGGTTCTAGGACATTTGTTTTGAGCGCAATCCTCAAACTTAGGTCAAAAAAGCCATTTAAGCCTTTTCACAGTGAGATCTACGCAATATGGCTGAGAAATGTAATTTTGATGTTAACTCCCAAACTGCTGCGCAGAAGTCAACCAAACTTCACCCAATAGTGTATTGTATCACAATCTAGTAGTTACATTTGGAAATTTCGTTCTAGGACATTTGGTTTGAGCGCAATCATCAAACTTAATTAAAAAAGTCATTTAAGCCTTTTCACAGTGAGATCTATGCGATATGGCCGAGAAATGTAATTTTGATGTTAACTCCCAAACCGCTGCGCAGAAGTCAACCAAACTTCACCCAATAGTGTATTTTATCACAATCTAGTAGTTACATTTGGAAATTTAGTTTTAGGACATTTGGTTTGAGCGCAATCTTCAAACTTAATTAAAAAAAGTCATTTAAGCCTTTTCACAGTGAGATCTATGCGATATGGCCGAGAAATGTAATTTTGATGTTCACTCCCAAACCGCTGCGCAGAAGTCAACCAAACTTCACCCATTAGTGTATTGTATCACAATCTAGTAGTTACATGTGGAAATTTGGTTCTAGGACATTTGATTTGAGCGCAATCCTCAAACTTAGGTCAAAAAAGCCATTTAAGCCTTTTCACAGTGAGATCTATGCGATATGGCTGAGAAATGTAATTTTGATGTTAACTCCCAAACCGCTGCGCAGAAGTCAACCAAACTTCACCCAATAGTGTATTTTATCACAATCTAGTAGTTACATTTAGAAATTTAGTTCTAGGACATTTGGTTTGAGCGCAATCTTCAAACTTAATTAAAAAAAGTCATTTAAGCCTTTTCACAGTGAGATCTATGCGATATGGCCGAGAAATGTAATTTTGATGTTAACTCCCAAACCGCTGCGCAGAAGTCAACCAAACTTCACCCAATAGTGTATTGTATCACAATCTAGTAGTTACATGTGGAAATTTGGTTCTAGGACATTTGATTTGAGCGCAATCCTCAAACTTAGGTCAAAAAAGCCATTTAAGCCTTTTCACAGTGAGATCTATGCGATATGGCCGAGAAATGTAATTTTGATGTTAACTCCCAAACCGCTGCGCCGAAGTCAACCAAACTTCACCCAATAGTGTATTTTATCACAATCTAGTAGTTACATTTGGAAATTTAGTTCTAGGACATTTGGTTTGAGCGCAATCATCAAACTTAGGTCAAAAAAGCCATTTAAGCCTTTTCACAGTGAGATCTATGCGATATGGCCGAGAAATGTAATTTAGATGTTAACTCCCAAACCGCTGCGCAGAAGTCAACCAAACTTCACCCAATAGTGTATTGTATCACAATCTAGTAGTTACATTTGGAAATTTGGTTCTAGGACATTTGATTTGAGCGCAATTCTCAAACTTAGGTCAAAAAAGCCATTTAAGCCTTTTCACAGTGAGATCTATGCGATATGGCCGAGAAATGTAATTTTGATGTTAACTCCCAAACCGCTGCGCAGAAGTCAACCAAACTTCACCCAATAGTGTATTGTATCACAATCTAGTAGTTACATTTAAAAATTTTGTTCTAGGACATTTTGTTTGAACGCAATCATCAAACTTAATTAAAAAAGTCATTTAAGCCTTTTCACAGTGAGATCTATGCGATATGGCCGAGAAATGTAATTTTGATGTTAACTCCCAAACCGCTGCGCAGAAGTCAACCAAACTTCACCCATTAGTGTATTGTATCACAATCTAGTAGTTACATGTGGAAATTTGGTTATAGGACATTTGATTTGAGCGCAATCCTCAAACTTAGGTCAAAAAAGCCATTTAAGCCTTTTCACAGTGAGATCTATGCGATATGGCCGAGAAATGTAATTTTGATGTTAACTCCCAAACCGCTGCGCAGAAGTCAACCAAACTTCACCCAATAGTGTATTGTATCACAATCTAGTAGTTACATTTGAAAATTTTGTTCTAGGAAATTTTGTTTGAGCGCAATCATCAAACTTAATTAAAAAAGTCATTTAAGCCTTTTCACAGTGAGATCTATGCGATATGGCCGAGAAATGTAATTTTGATGTTAACTCCCAAACCGCTGCGCAGAAGTCAACCAAACTTCACCCATTAGTGTATTTTATCACAATCTAGTAGTTACATGTGGAAATTTGGTTCTAGGACATTTGATTTGAGCGCAATCCTCAAACTTAGGTCAAAAAAGCCATTTAAGCCTTTTCACAGTGAGATCTATGCGATATGGCCGAGAAATGTAATTTTGATGTTCACTCCCAAACCGCTGCGCAGAAGTCAACCAAACTTCACCCAATAGTGTATTGTATCACAATCTAGTAGTTACATTTGAAAATTTTGTTCTAGGAAATTTTGTTTGAGCGCAATCATCAAACTTAATTAAAAAAGTCATTTAAGCCTTTTCACAGTGAGATCTATGCGATATGGCCGAGAAATGTAATTTTGATGTTAACTCCCAAACCGCTGCGCAGAAGTCAACCAAACTTCACCCATTAGTGTATTTTATCACAATCTAGTAGTTACATGTGGAAATTTGGTTCTAGGACATTTGATTTGAGCGCAATCCTCAAACTTAGGTCAAAAAAGCCATTTAAGCCTTTTCACAGTGAGATCTATGCGATATGGCCGAGAAATGTAATTTTGATGTTAACTCCCAAACCGCTGCGCAGAAGTCAACCAAACTTCACCCAGTAGTGTATTGTATCACATTCTAGTAGTTACATTTGAAAATTTCGTTCTAGGACATTTGGTTTGAGCGCAATCCTCAAACTTAGGCCAAAAAAGCCATTTAAGCCTTTTCACAGTGAGATCTATGCGATATGGCCGAGAAATGTAATTTTGATGTTAACTCCCAAACCGCTGCGCAGAAGTCAACCAAACTTCACCCAATAGTGTATTGTATCACAATCTAGTAGTTACATTTGAAAATTTTGTTCTAGGAAATTTTGTTTGAACGCAATCATCAAACTTAATTAAAAAAGTCATTTAAGCCTTTTCACAGTGAGATCTATGCGATATGGCCGAGAAATGTAATTTTGATGTTAACTCCCAAACCGCTGCGCAGAAGTCAACCAAACTTCACCCAATAGTGTATTGTATCACATTCTAGTAGTTACATTTGAAAATTTCGTTCAAGGACATTTGGTTTGAGCGCAATTATTAAACTTAGGTCAAAAAAGCCATTTAAGCCTTTTCACAGTGAGATCTATGCGATATGGCCGAGAAATGTAATTTTGATGTTAACTCCCAAACCGCTGCGCAGAAGTAAACCAAACTTCACCCACTAGTGTATTGTATCACAATCTAGTAGTTACATTTGAAAATTTTGTTCTAGAAAATTTTGTTTGAGCGCAATCATCAAACTTAATTAAAAAAGTCATTTAAGCCTTTTCACAGTGAGATCTATGCGATATGGCCGAGAAATGTAATTTTGATGTTAACTCCCAAACCGCTGCGCAGAAGTCAACCAAACTTCACCCATTAGTGTATTTTATCACAATCTAGTAGTTACATGTGGAAATTTGGTTCTAGGACATTTGATTTGAGCGCAATCCTCAAACTTAGGTCAAAAAAGCCATTTAAGCCTTTTCACAGTGAGATCTATGCGATATGGCCGAGAAATGTAATTTTGATGTTAACTCCCAAACCGCTGCGCAGAAGTCAACCAAACTTCACCCAATAGTGTATTGTATCACAATCTAGTAGTTACATTTAAAAATTTTGTTCTAGGACATTTTGTTTGAACGCAATCATCAAACTTAATTAAAAAAGTCATTTAAGCCTTTTCACAGTGAGATCTATGCGATATGGCCGAGAAATGTAATTTTGATGTTAACTCCCAAACCGCTGCGCAGAAGTCAACCAAACTTCACCCATTAGTGTATTGTATCACAATCTAGTAGTTACATGTGGAAATTTGGTTATAGGACATTTGATTTGAGCGCAATCCTCAAACTTAGGTCAAAAAAGCCATTTAAGCCTTTTCACAGTGAGATCTATGCGATATGGCCGAGAAATGTAATTTTGATGTTAACTCCCAAACCGCTGCGCAGAAGTCAACCAAACTTCACCCAATAGTGTATTGTATCACAATCTAGTAGTTACATTTGAAAATTTTGTTCTAGGAAATTTTGTTTGAGCGCAATCATCAAACTTAATTAAAAAAGTCATTTAAGCCTTTTCACAGTGAGATCTATGCGATATGGCCGAGAAATGTAATTTTGATGTTAACTCCCAAACCGCTGCGCAGAAGTCAACCAAACTTCACCCATTAGTGTATTTTATCACAATCTAGTAGTTACATGTGGAAATTTGGTTCTAGGACATTTGATTTGAGCGCAATCCTCAAACTTAGGTCAAAAAAGCCATTTAAGCCTTTTCACAGTGAGATCTATGCGATATGGCCGAGAAATGTAATTTTGATGTTAACTCCCAAACCGCTGCGCAGAAGTCAACCAAACTTCACCCAATAGTGTATTGTATCACATTCTAGTAGTTACATTTGAAAATTTCGTTCTAGGACATTTGGTTTGAGCGCAATCCTCAAACTTAGGTCAAAAAAGCCATTTAAGCCTTTTCACAGTGAGATCTATGCGATATGGCCGAGAAATGTAATTTTGATGTTAACTCCCAAACCGCTGCGCAGAAGTCAACCAAACTTCACCCAATAGTGTATTGTATCACAATCTAGTAGTTACATTTGAAAATTTTGTTCTAGGAAATTTTGTTTGAACGCAATCATCAAACTTAATTAAAAAAGTCATTTAAGCCTTTTCACAGTGAGATCTATGCGATATGGCCGAGAAATGTAATTTTGATGTTAACTCCCAAACCGCTGCGCAGAAGTCAACCAAACTTCACCCAATAGTGTATTGTATCACATTCTAGTAGTTACATTTGAAAATTTCGTTCTAGGACATTTGGTTTGAGCGCAATTATTAAACTTAGGTCAAAAAAGCCATTTAAGCCTTTTCACAGTGAGATCTATGCGATATGGCCGAGAAATGTAATTTTGATGTTAACTCCCAAACCGCTGCGCTGAAGTAAACCAAACTTCACCCATTAGTGTATTGTATCACAATCTAGTAGTTACATGTGGAAATTTGGTTCTAGGACATTTGATTTTAGCGAAATCCTCAAACTTAGGTCAAAAAAGCCATTTAAGCCTTTTCACAGTGAGATCTATGCGATATGGCCGAGAAATGTAATTTTGATGTTAACTCCCAAACCGCTGCGCAGAAGTCAACTAAACTTCACCCAATAGTGTATTGTATCACATTCTAGTAGTTACATTTGAAAATTTCGTTCTAGGACATTTGGTTTGAGCGCAATCATTAAACTTAATTAAAAAAGTCATTTAAGCCTTTTCACAGTGAGATCTATGCGATATGGCCGAGAAATGTAATTTTGATGTTAACTACCAAACCGCTGCGCAGAAGTCAACCAAACTTCACCCAATAGTGTATTGTATCACAATCTAGTAGTTACATTTGAAAATTTTGTTCTAGGACATTTTGTTTGAACGCAATCATCAAACTTAATTAAAAAAGTCATTTAAGCCTTTTCACAGTGAGATATATGCGATATGGCCGAGAAATGTAATTTTGATGTTCACTCCCAAACCGCTGCGCAGAAGACAACCAAACTTCACCCATTAGTGTATTGTATCACAATCTAGTAGTTACATGTGGAAATTTGGTTATAGGACATTTGATTTGAGCGCAATCCTCAAACTTAGGTCAAAAAAGCCATTTAAGCCTTTTCACAGTGAGATCTATGCGATATGGCCGAGAAATGTAATTTTGATGTTAACTCCCAAACCGCTGCGCAGAAGTCAACCAAACTTCACCCATTAGTGTATTGTATCACAATCTAGTAGTTACATTTGAAAATTTCGTTCTAGGACATTTGGTTTGAGCGCAATCTTTAAACTTAGGTCAAAAAAGCCATTTAAGCCTTTTCACAGTGAGATCTATGCGATATGGCCGAGAAATGTAATTTTGATGTTAACTCCCAAACCGCTGCGCAGAAGTCAACCAAACTTCACCCAATAGTGTATTGTATCACAATCTAGTAGTTACATTTGAAAATTTTGTTCTAGGACATTTTGTTTGAACGCAATCATCAAACTTAATTAAAAAAGTCATTTAAGCCTTTTCACAGTGAGATCTATGCGATATGGCCGAGAAATGTAATTTTGATGTTAACTCCCAAACCGCTGCGCAGAAGTCAACCAAACTTCACCCAATAGTGTATTGTATCACAATCTAGTAGTTACATTTGAAAATTTTGTTCTAGGAAATTTTGTTTGAGCGCAATCATCAAACTTAATTAAAAAAGTCATTTAAGCCTTTTCACAGTGAGATCTATGCGATATGGCCGAGAAATGTAATTTTGATGTTAACTCCCAAACCGCTGCGCAGAAGTCAACCAAACTTCACCCATTAGTGTATTGTATCACAATCTAGTAGTTACATTTGAAAATTTTGTTCTAGGACATTTTGTTTGAACGCAATCATCAAACTTAATTAAAAAAGTCATTTAAGCCTTTTCACAGTGAGATCTATGCGATATGGCCGAGAAATGTAATTTTGATGTTAACTCCCAAACCGCTGCGCAGAAGTCAACCAAACTTCACCCATTAGTGTATTGTATCACAATCTAGTAGTTACATGTGGAAATTTGGTTATAGGACATTTGATTTGAGCGCAATCCTCAAACTTAGGTCAAAAAAGCCATTTAAGCCTTTTCACAGTGAGATCTATGCGATATGGCCGAGAAATGTAATTTTGATGTTAACTCCCAAACCGCTGCGCAGAAGTCAACCAAACTTCACCCAATAGTGTATTGTATCACAATCTAGTAGTTACATTTGAAAATTTTGTTCTAGGAAATTTTGTTTGAGCGCAATCATCAAACTTAATTAAAAAAGTCATTTAAGCCTTTTCACAGTGAGATCTATGCGATATGGCCGAGAAATGTAATTTTGATGTTAACTCCCAAACCGCTGCGCAGAAGTCAACCAAACTTCACCCATTAGTGTATTTTATCACAATCTAGTAGTTACATGTGGAAATTTGGTTCTAAGACATTTGATTTGAGCGCAATCCTCAAACTTAGGTCAAAAAAGCCATTTAAGCCTTTTCACAGTGAGATCTATGCGATATGGCCGAGAAATGTAATTTTGATGTTAACTCCCAAACCGCTGCGCAGAAGTCAACCAAACTTCACCCAATAGTGTATTGTATCACATTCTAGTAGTTACATTTTAAAATTTCGTTCTAGGACATTTGGTTTGAGCGCAATCCTCAAACTTAGGTCAAAAAAGCCATTTAAGCCTTTTCACAGTGAGATCTATGCGATATGGCCGAGAAATGTAATTTTGATGTTAACTCCCAAACCGCTGCGCAGAAGTCAACCAAACTTCACCCAATCGTGTATTGTATCACAATCTAGTAGTTACATTTGAAAATTTTGTTCTAGGACATTTTGTTTGAACGCAATCATCAAACTTAATTAAAAAAGTCATTTAAGCCTTTTCACAGTGAGATCTATGCGATATGGCCGAGAAATGTAATTTTGATGTTAACTCCCAAACCGCTGCGCAGAAGTCAACCAAACTTCACCCAATAGTGTATTGTATCACAATCTAGTAGTTACATTTGAAAATTTTGTTCTAGGACATTTTGTTTGAGCGCAATCCTCAAACTTAGGTCAAAAAAGCCATTTAAGCCTTTTCACAGTGAGATCTATGCGATATGGCCGAGAAATGTAATTTTGATGTTAACTCCCAAACCGCTGCGCAGAAGTCAACCAAACTTCACCCATTAGTGTATTGTATCACAATCTAGTAGTTACATGTGGAAATTTGGTTATAGGACATTTGATTTGAGCGCAATCCTCAAACTTAGGTCAAAAAAGCCATTTAAGCCTTTTCACAGTGAGATCTATGCGATATGGCCGAGAAATGTAATTTTGATGTTAACTCCCAAACCGCTGCGCAGAAGTCAACCAAACTTCACCCAATAGTGTATTGTATCACATTCTAGTAGTTACATTTTAAAATTTCGTTCAAGGACATTTGGTTTGAGCGCAATTATTAAACTTAGGTCAAAAAAGCCATTTAAGCCTTTTCACAGTGAGATCTATGCGATATGGCCGAGAAATGTAATTTTGATGTTAACTCCCAAACCGCTGCGCAGAAGTAAACCAAACTTCACCCATTAGTGTATTGTATCACAATCTAGTAGTTACATGTGGAAATTTGGTTCTAGGACATTTGATTTGAGCGCAATCCTCAAACTTAGGTCAAA
Organism: Corythoichthys intestinalis; assembly: GCF_030265065.1. Lineage (NCBI taxonomy): Eukaryota > Metazoa > Chordata > Actinopteri > Syngnathiformes > Syngnathidae > Corythoichthys > Corythoichthys intestinalis. The sequence goes on along the minus strand of NC_080398.1, from coordinate 66,068,516 downwards.
AAAGCCATTTAAGCCTTTTCACAGTGAGATCTATGCGATATGGCCGAGAAATGTAATTTTGATGTTAACTCCCAAACCGCTGCGCAGAAGTCAACCAAACTTCACCCTATAGTGTATTGTATCACATTCTAGTAGTTACATTTGAAAATTTCGTTCTAGGACATTTGGTTTGAGCGCAATTATTAAACTTAGGTCAAAAAAGCCATTTAAGCCTTTTCACAGTGAGATCTATGCGATATGGCCGAGAAATGTAATTTTGATGTTAACTCCCAAACCGCTGCGCTGAAGTAAACCAAACTTCACCCATTAGTGTATTGTATCACAATCTAGTAGTTACATGTGGAAATTTGGTTCTAGGACATTTGATTTGAGCGCAATCCTCAAACTTAGGTCAAAAAAGCCATTTAAGCCTTTTCACAGTGAGATCTATGCGATATGGCCGAGAAATGTAATTTTGATGTTAACTCCCAAACCGCTGCGCAGAAGTCAACTAAACTTCACCCAATAGTGTATTGTATCACATTCTAGTAGTTACATTTGAAAATTTCGTTCTAGGACATTTGGTTTGAGCGCAATCATTAAACTTAATTAAAAAAGTCATTTAAGCCTTTTCACAGTGAGATCTATGCGATATGGCCGAGAAATGTAATTTTGATGTTAACTACCAAACCGCTGCGCAGAAGTCGACCAAACTTCACCCAATAGTGTATTGTATCACAATCTAGTAGTTACATTTGAAAATTTTGTTCTAGGACATTTTGTTTGAACGCAATCATCAAACTTAATTAAAAAAGTCATTTAAGCCTTTTCACAGTGAGATCTATGCGATATGGCCGAGAAATGTAATTTTGATGTTAACTCCCAAACCGCTGCGCAGAAGTCAACCAAACTTCACCCAATAGTGTATTGTATCACAATCTAGTAGTTACATTTGAAAATTTTGTTTTAGGAAATTTAGTTTGAGCGCAATCATCAAACTTAATTAAAAAAGTCATTTTAGCCTTTTCACAGTGAGATATATGCGATATGGCCGAGAAATGTAATTTTGATGTTCACTCCCAAACCGCTGCGCAGAAGACAACCAAACTTCACCCATTAGTGTATTGTATCACAATCTAGTAGTTACATGTGGAAATTTGGTTATAGGACATTTGATTTGAGCGCAATCCTCAAACTTAGGTCAAAAAAGCCATTTAAGCCTTTTCACAGTGAGATCTATGCGATATGGCCGAGAAATGTAATTTTGATGTTAACTCCCAAACCGCTGCGCAGAAGTCAACCAAACTTCACCCAATAGTGTATTGTATCACATTCTAGTAGTTACATTTGAAAATTTCGTTCAAGGACATTTGGTTTGAGCGCAATTATTAAACTTAGGTCAAAAAAGCCATTTAAGCCTTTTCACAGTGAGATCTATGCGATATGGCCGAGAAATGTAATTTTGATGTTAACTCCCAAACCGCTGCGCAGAAGTAAACCAAACTTCACCCATTAGTGTATTGTATCACAATCTAGTAGTTACATTTGAAAATTTTGTTCTAGAAAATTTTGTTTGAGCGCAATCATCAAACTTAATTAAAAAAGTCATTTAAGCCTTTTCACAGTGAGATCTATGCGATATGGCCGAGAAATGTAATTTTGATGTTAACTCCCAAACCGCTGCGCAGAAGTCAACCAAACTTCACCCATTAGTGTATTTTATCACAATCTAGTAGTTACATGTGGAAATTTGGTTCTAGGACATTTGATTTGAGCGCAATCCTCAAACTTAGGTCAAAAAAGCCATTTAAGCCTTTTCACAGTGAGATCTATGCGATATGGCCGAGAAATGTAATTTTGATGTTAACTCCCAAACCGCTGCGCAGAAGTCAACCAAACTTCACCCAATAGTGTATTGTATCACAATCTAGTAGTTACATTTAAAAATTTTGTTCTAGGACATTTTGTTTGAACGCAATCATCAAACTTAATTAAAAAAGTCATTTAAGCCTTTTCACAGTGAGATCTATGCGATATGGCCGAGAAATGTAATTTTGATGTTAACTCCCAAACCGCTGCGCAGAAGTCAACCAAACTTCACCCAATAGTGTATTGTATCACAATCTAGTAGTTACATTTGAAAATTTTGTTCTAGGAAATTTTGTTTGAGCGCAATCATCAAACTTAATTAAAAAAAGTCATTTAAGCCTTTTCACAGTGAGATCTATGCGATATGGCCGAGAAATGTAATTTTGATGTTAACTCCCAAACCGCTGCGCAGAAGTCAACCAAACTTCACCCATTAGTGTATTTTATCACAATCTAGTAGTTACATGTGGAAATTTGGTTCTAGGACATTTGATTTGAGCGCAATCCTCAAACTTAGGTCAAAAAAGCCATTTAAGCCTTTTCACAGTGAGATCTATGCGATATGGCCGAGAAATGTAATTTTGATGTTAACTCCCAAACCGCTGCGCAGAAGTCAACCAAACTTCACCCAATAGTGTATTGTATCACATTCTAGTAGTTACATTTGAAAATTTCGTTCTAGGACATTTGGTTTGAGCGCAATCCTCAAACTTAGGTCAAAAAAGCCATTTAAGCCTTTTCACAGTGAGATCTATGCGATATGGCCGAGAAATGTAATTTTGATGTTAACTCCCAAACCGCTGCGCAGAAGTCAACCAAACTTCACCCAATAGTGTATTGTATCACAATCTAGTAGTTACATTTGAAAATTTTGTTCTAGGAAATTTTGTTTGAACGCAATCATCAAACTTAATTAAAAAAGTCATTTAAGCCTTTTCACAGTGAAATCTATGCGATATGGCCGAGAAATGTAATTTTGATGTTAACTCCCAAACCGCTGCGCAGAAGTCAACCAAACTTCACCCAATAGTGTATTGTATCACATTCTAGTAGTTACATTTGAAAATTTCGTTCTAGGACATTTGGTTTGAGCGCAATTATTAAACTTAGGTCAAAAAAGCCATTTAAGCCTTTTCACAGTGAGATCTATGCGATATGGCCGAGAAATGTAATTTTGATGTTAACTCCCAAACCGCTGCGCTGAAGTCAACCAAACTTCACCCAATAGTGTATTGTATCACAATCTAGTAGTTACATTTGAAAATTTTGTTCTAGGAAATTTTGTTTGAACGCAATCATCAAACTTAATTAAAAAAGTCATTTAAGCCTTTTCACAGTGAAATCTATGCGATATGGCCGAGAAATGTAATTTTGATGTTAACTCCCAAACCGCTGCGCAGAAGTCAACCAAACTTCACCCAATAGTGTATTGTATCACATTCTAGTAGTTACATTTGAAAATTTCGTTCTAGGACATTTGGTTTGAGCGCAATTATTAAACTTAGGTCAAAAAAGCCATTTAAGCCTTTTCACAGTGAGATCTATGCGATATGGCCGAGAAATGTAATTTTGATGTTAACTCCCAAACCGCTGCGCTGAAGTCAACCAAACTTCACCCAATAGTGTATTGTATCACAATCTAGTAGTTACATTTGAAAATTTTGTTCTAGGAAATTTTGTTTGAACGCAATCATCAAACTTAATTAAAAAAGTCATTTAAGCCTTTTCACAGTGAAATCTATGCGATATGGCCGAGAAATGTAATTTTGATGTTAACTCCCAAACCGCTGCGCAGAAGTCAACCAAACTTCACCCAATAGTGTATTGTATCACATTCTAGTAGTTACATTTGAAAATTTCGTTCTAGGACATTTGGTTTGAGCGCAATTATTAAACTTAGGTCAAAAAAGCCATTTAAGCCTTTTCACAGTGAGATCTATGCGATATGGCCGAGAAATGTAATTTTGATGTTAACTCCCAAACCGCTGCGCTGAAGTAAACCAAACTTCACCCATTAGTGTATTGTATCACAATCTAGTAGTTACATGTGGAAATTTGGTTCTAGGACATTTGATTTTAGCGCAATCCTCAAACTTAGTTCAAAAAAGCCATTTAAGCCTTTTCACAGTGAGATCTATGCGATATGGCCGAGAAATGTAATTTTGATGTTAACTCCCAAACCGCTGCGCAGAAGTCAACTAAACTTCACCCAATAGTGTATTGTATCACATTGTAGTAGTTACATTTGAAAATTTCGTTCTAGGACATTTGGTTTGAGCGCAATCATTAAACTTAATTAAAAAAGTCATTTAAGCCTTTTCACAGTGAGATCTATGCGATATGGCCGAGAAATGTAATTTTGATGTTAACTACCAAACCGCTGCGCAGAAGTCAACCAAACTTCACCCAATAGTGTATTGTATCACAATCTAGTAGTTACATTTGAAAATTTTGTTCTAGGACATTTTGTTTGAACGCAATCATCAAACTTAATTAAAAAAGTCATTTAAGCCTTTTCACAGTGAGATCTATGCGATATGGCCGAGAAATGTAATTTTGATGTTAACTCCCAAACCGCTGCGCAGAAGTCAACCAAACTTCACCCAATAGTGTATTGTATCACAATGTAGTAGTTACATTTGAAAATTTTGTTTTAGGAAATTTTGTTTGAGCGCAATCATCAAACTTAATTAAAAAAAGTCATTTAAGCCTTTTCACAGTGAGATATATGCGATATGGCCGAGAAATGTAATTTTGATGTTCACTCCCAAACCGCTGCGCAGAAGACAACCAAACTTCACCCATTAGTGTATTGTATCACAATCTAGTAGTTACATGTGGAAATTTGGTTATAGGACATTTGATTTGAGCGCAATCCTCAAACTTAGGTCAAAAAAGCCATTTAAGCCTTTTCACAGTGAGATCTATGCGATATGGCCGAGAAATGTAATTTTGATGTTAACTCCCAAACCGCTGCGCAGAAGTCAACCAAACTTCACCCATTAGTGTATTGTATCACAATCTAGTAGTTACATTTGAAAATTTCGTTCTAGGACATTTGGTTTGAGCGCAATCTTTAAACTTAGGTCAAAAAAGCCATTTAAGCCTTTTCACAGTGAGATCTATGCGATATGGCCGAGAAATGTAATTTTGATGTTAACTCCCAAACCGCTGCGCTGAAGTCAACCAAACTTCACCCAATAGTGTATTGTATCACAATCTAGTAGTTACATTTGAAAATTTTGTTCTAGGAAATTTTGTTTGAACGCAATCATCAAACTTAATTAAAAAAGTCATTTAAGCCTTTTCACAGTGAAATCTATGCGATATGGCCGAGAAATGTAATTTTGATGTTAACTCCCAAACCGCTGCGCAGAAGTCAACCAAACTTCACCCAATAGTGTATTGTATCACATTCTAGTAGTTACATTTGAAAATTTCGTTCTAGGACATTTGGTTTGAGCGCAATTATTAAACTTAGGTCAAAAAAGCCATTTAAGCCTTTTCACAGTGAGATCTATGCGATATGGCCGAGAAATGTAATTTTGATGTTAACTCCCAAACCGCTGCGCTGAAGTAAACCAAACTTCACCCATTAGTGTATTGTATCACAATCTAGTAGTTACATGTGGAAATTTGGTTCTAGGACATTTGATTTTAGCGCAATCCTCAAACTTAGTTCAAAAAAGCCATTTAAGCCTTTTCACAGTGAGATCTATGCGATATGGCCGAGAAATGTAATTTTGATGTTAACTCCCAAACCGCTGCGCAGAAGTCAACTAAACTTCACCCAATAGTGTATTGTATCACATTGTAGTAGTTACATTTGAAAATTTCGTTCTAGGACATTTGGTTTGAGCGCAATCATTAAACTTAATTAAAAAAGTCATTTAAGCCTTTTCACAGTGAGATCTATGCGATATGGCCGAGAAATGTAATTTTGATGTTAACTACCAAACCGCTGCGCAGAAGTCAACCAAACTTCACCCAATAGTGTATTGTATCACAATCTAGTAGTTACATTTGAAAATTTTGTTCTAGGACATTTTGTTTGAACGCAATCATCAAACTTAATTAAAAAAGTCATTTAAGCCTTTTCACAGTGAGATCTATGCGATATGGCCGAGAAATGTAATTTTGATGTTAACTCCCAAACCGCTGCGCAGAAGTCAACCAAACTTCACCCAATAGTGTATTGTATCACAATCTAGTAGTTACATTTGAAAATTTTGTTTTAGGAAATTTAGTTTGAGCGCAATCATCAAACTTAATTAAAAAAGTCATTTTAGCCTTTTCACAGTGAGATATATGCGATATGGCCGAGAAATGTAATTTTGATGTTCACTCCCAAACCGCTGCGCAGAAGACAACCAAACTTCACCCATTAGTGTATTGTATCACAATCTAGTAGTTACATGTGGAAATTTGGTTATAGGACATTTGATTTGAGCGCAATCCTCAAACTTAGGTCAAAAAAGCCATTTAAGCCTTTTCACAGTGAGATCTATGCGATATGGCCGAGAAATGTAATTTTGATGTTAACTCCCAAACCGCTGCGCAGAAGTCAACCAAACTTCACCCAATAGTGTATTGTATCACATTCTAGTAGTTACATTTGAAAATTTCGTTCAAGGACATTTGGTTTGAGCGCAATTATTAAACTTAGGTCAAAAAAGCCATTTAAGCCTTTTCACAGTGAGATCTATGCGATATGGCCGAGAAATGTAATTTTGATGTTAACTCCCAAACCGCTGCGCAGAAGTAAACCAAACTTCACCCATTAGTGTATTGTATCACAATCTAGTAGTTACATTTGAAAATTTTGTTCTAGAAAATTTTGTTTGAGCGCAATCATCAAACTTAATTAAAAAAGTCATTTAAGCCTTTTCACAGTGAGATCTATGCGATATGGCCGAGAAATGTAATTTTGATGTTAACTCCCAAACCGCTGCGCAGAAGTCAACCAAACTTCACCCATTAGTGTATTTTATCACAATCTAGTAGTTACATGTGGAAATTTGGTTCTAGGACATTTGATTTGAGCGCAATCCTCAAACTTAGGTCAAAAAAGCCATTTAAGCCTTTTCACAGTGAGATCTATGCGATATGGCCGAGAAATGTAATTTTGATGTTAACTCCCAAACCGCTGCGCAGAAGTCAACCAAACTTCACCCAATAGTGTATTGTATCACAATCTAGTAGTTACATTTAAAAATTTTGTTCTAGGACATTTTGTTTGAACGCAATCATCAAACTTAATTAAAAAAGTCATTTAAGCCTTTTCACAGTGAGATCTATGCGATATGGCCGAGAAATGTAATTTTGATGTTAACTCCCAAACCGCTGCGCAGAAGTCAACCAAACTTCACCCAATAGTGTATTGTATCACAATCTAGTAGTTACATTTGAAAATTTTGTTCTAGGAAATTTTGTTTGAGCGCAATCATCAAACTTAATTAAAAAAAGTCATTTAAGCCTTTTCACAGTGAGATCTATGCGATATGGCCGAGAAATGTAATTTTGATGTTAACTCCCAAACCGCTGCGCAGAAGTCAACCAAACTTCACCCATTAGTGTATTTTATCACAATCTAGTAGTTACATGTGGAAATTTGGTTCTAGGACATTTGATTTGAGCGCAATCCTCAAACTTAGGTCAAAAAAGCCATTTAAGCCTTTTCACAGTGAGATCTATGCGATATGGCCGAGAAATGTAATTTTGATGTTAACTCCCAAACCGCTGCGCAGAAGTCAACCAAACTTCACCCAATAGTGTATTGTATCACATTCTAGTAGTTACATTTGAAAATTTCGTTCTAGGACATTTGGTTTGAGCGCAATCCTCAAACTTAGGTCAAAAAAGCCATTTAAGCCTTTTCACAGTGAGATCTATGCGATATGGCCGAGAAATGTAATTTTGATGTTAACTCCCAAACCGCTGCGCAGAAGTCAACCAAACTTCACCCAATAGTGTATTGTATCACAATCTAGTAGTTACATTTGAAAATTTTGTTCTAGGAAATTTTGTTTGAACGCAATCATCAAACTTAATTAAAAAAGTCATTTAAGCCTTTTCACAGTGAAATCTATGCGATATGGCCGAGAAATGTAATTTTGATGTTAACTCCCAAACCGCTGCGCAGAAGTCAACCAAACTTCACCCAATAGTGTATTGTATCACATTCTAGTAGTTACATTTGAAAATTTCGTTCTAGGACATTTGGTTTGAGCGCAATTATTAAACTTAGGTCAAAAAAGCCATTTAAGCCTTTTCACAGTGAGATCTATGCGATATGGCCGAGAAATGTAATTTTGATGTTAACTCCCAAACCGCTGCGCTGAAGTCAACCAAACTTCACCCAATAGTGTATTGTATCACAATCTAGTAGTTACATTTGAAAATTTTGTTCTAGGAAATTTTGTTTGAACGCAATCATCAAACTTAATTAAAAAAGTCATTTAAGCCTTTTCACAGTGAAATCTATGCGATATGGCCGAGAAATGTAATTTTGATGTTAACTCCCAAACCGCTGCGCAGAAGTCAACCAAACTTCACCCAATAGTGTATTGTATCACATTCTAGTAGTTACATTTGAAAATTTCGTTCTAGGACATTTGGTTTGAGCGCAATTATTAAACTTAGGTCAAAAAAGCCATTTAAGCCTTTTCACAGTGAGATCTATGCGATATGGCCGAGAAATGTAATTTTGATGTTAACTCCCAAACCGCTGCGCTGAAGTAAACCAAACTTCACCCATTAGTGTATTGTATCACAATCTAGTAGTTACATGTGGAAATTTGGTTCTAGGACATTTGATTTTAGCGCAATCCTCAAACTTAGTTCAAAAAAGCCATTTAAGCCTTTTCACAGTGAGATCTATGCGATATGGCCGAGAAATGTAATTTTGATGTTAACTCCCAAACCGCTGCGCAGAAGTCAACTAAACTTCACCCAATAGTGTATTGTATCACATTGTAGTAGTTACATTTGAAAATTTCGTTCTAGGACATTTGGTTTGAGCGCAATCATTAAACTTAATTAAAAAAGTCATTTAAGCCTTTTCACAGTGAGATCTATGCGATATGGCCGAGAAATGTAATTTTGATGTTAACTACCAAACCGCTGCGCAGAAGTCAACCAAACTTCACCCAATAGTGTATTGTATCACAATCTAGTAGTTACATTTGAAAATTTTGTTCTAGGACATTTTGTTTGAACGCAATCATCAAACTTAATTAAAAAAGTCATTTAAGCCTTTTCACAGTGAGATCTATGCGATATGGCCGAGAAATGTAATTTTGATGTTAACTCCCAAACCGCTGCGCAGAAGTCAACCAAACTTCACCCAATAGTGTATTGTATCACAATGTAGTAGTTACATTTGAAAATTTTGTTTTAGGAAATTTTGTTTGAGCGCAATCATCAAACTTAATTAAAAAAAGTCATTTAAGCCTTTTCACAGTGAGATATATGCGATATGGCCGAGAAATGTAATTTTGATGTTCACTCCCAAACCGCTGCGCAGAAGACAACCAAACTTCACCCATTAGTGTATTGTATCACAATCTAGTAGTTACATGTGGAAATTTGGTTATAGGACATTTGATTTGAGCGCAATCCTCAAACTTAGGTCAAAAAAGCCATTTAAGCCTTTTCACAGTGAGATCTATGCGATATGGCCGAGAAATGTAATTTTGATGTTAACTCCCAAACCGCTGCGCAGAAGTCAACCAAACTTCACCCATTAGTGTATTGTATCACAATCTAGTAGTTACATTTGAAAATTTCGTTCTAGGACATTTGGTTTGAGCGCAATCTTTAAACTTAGGTCAAAAAAGCCATTTAAGCCTTTTCACAGTGAGATCTATGCGATATGGCCGAGAAATGTAATTTTGATGTTAACTCCCAAACCGCTGCGCAGAAGTCAACCAAACTTCACCCAATAGTGTATTGTATCACAATCTAGTAGTTACATTTGAAAATTTTGTTCTAGGAAATTTTGTTTGAGCGCAATCATCAAACTTAATTAAAAAAGTCATTTAAGCCTTTTCACAGTGAGATCTATGCGATATGGCCGAGAAATGTAATTTTGATGTTAACTCCCAAACCGCTGCGCAGAAGTCAACCAAACTTCACCCATTAGTGTATTGTATCACAATCTAGTAGTTACATTTGAAAATTTTGTTCTAGGACATTTTGTTTGAACGCAATCATCAAACTTAATTAAAAAAGTCATTTAAGCCTTTTCACAGTGAGATCTATGCGATATGGCCGAGAAATGTAATTTTGATGTTAACTCCCAAACCGCTGCGCAGAAGTCAACCAAACTTCACCCATTAGTGTATTGTATCACAATCTAGTAGTTACATGTGGAAATTTGGTTATAGGACATTTGATTTGAGCGCAATCCTCAAACTTAGGTCAAAAAAGCCATTTAAGCCTTTTCACAGTGAGATCTATGCGATATGGCCGAGAAATGTAATTTTGATGTTAACTCCCAAACCGCTGCGCAGAAGTCAACCAAACTTCACCCAATAGTGTATTGTATCACAATCTAGTAGTTACATTTGAAAATTTTGTTCTAGGAAATTTTGTTTGAGCGCAATCATCAAACTTAATTAAAAAAGTCATTTAAGCCTTTTCACAGTGAGATCTATGCGATATGGCCGAGAAATGTAATTTTGATGTTAACTCCCAAACCGCTGCGCAGAAGTCAACCAAACTTCACCCATTAGTGTATTTTATCACAATCTAGTAGTTACATGTGGAAATTTGGTTCTAAGACATTTGATTTGAGCGCAATCCTCAAACTTAGGTCAAAAAAGCCATTTAAGCCTTTTCACAGTGAGATCTATGCGATATGGCCGAGAAATGTAATTTTGATGTTAACTCCCAAACCGCTGCGCAGAAGTCAACCAAACTTCACCCAATAGTGTATTGTATCACATTCTAGTAGTTACATTTTAAAATTTTGTTCTAGGACATTTGGTTTGAGCGCAATCCTCAAACTTAGGTCAAAAAAGCCATTTAAGCCTTTTCACAGTGAGATCTATGCGATATGGCCGAGAAATGTAATTTTGATGTTAACTCCCAAACCGCTGCGCAGAAGTCAACCAAACTTCACCCAATCGTGTATTGTATCACAATCTAGTAGTTACATTTGAAAATTTTGTTCTAGGACATTTTGTTTGAACGCAATCATCAAACTTAATTAAAAAAGTCATTTAAGCCTTTTCACAGTGAGATCTATGCGATATGGCCGAGAAATGTAATTTTGATGTTAACTCCCAAACCGCTGCGCAGAAGTCAACCAAACTTCACCCAATAGTGTATTGTATCACAATCTAGTAGTTACATTTGAAAATTTTGTTCTAGGACATTTTGTTTGAGCGCAATCCTCAAACTTAGGTCAAAAAAGCCATTTAAGCCTTTTCACAGTGAGATCTATGCGATATGGCCGAGAAATGTAATTTTGATGTTAACTCCCAAACCGCTGCGCAGAAGTCAACCAAACTTCACCCATTAGTGTATTGTATCACAATCTAGTAGTTACATGTGGAAATTTGGTTATAGGACATTTGATTTGAGCGCAATCCTCAAACTTAGGTCAAAAAAGCCATTTAAGCCTTTTCACAGTGAGATCTATGCGATATGGCCGAGAAATGTAATTTTGATGTTAACTCCCAAACCGCTGCGCAGAAGTCAACCAAACTTCACCCAATAGTGTATTGTATCACATTCTAGTAGTTACATTTTAAAATTTCGTTCAAGGACATTTGGTTTGAGCGCAATTATTAAACTTAGGTCAAAAAAGCCATTTAAGCCTTTTCACAGTGAGATCTATGCGATATGGCCGAGAAATGTAATTTTGATGTTAACTCCCAAACCGCTGCGCAGAAGTAAACCAAACTTCACCCATTAGTGTATTGTATCACAATCTAGTAGTTACATGTGGAAATTTGGTTCTAGGACATTTGATTTGAGCGCAATCCTCAAACTTAGGTCAAAAAAGCCATTTAAGCCTTTTCACAGTGAGATCTATGCGATATGGCCGAGAAATGTAATTTTGATGTTAACTCCCAAACCGCTGCGCTGAAGTAAACCAAACTTCACCCATTAGTGTATTGTATCACAATCTAGTAGTTACATGTGGAAATTTGGTTCTAGGACATTTGATTTTAGCGCAATCCTCAAACTTAGGTCAAAAAAGCCATTTAAGCCTTTTCACAGTGAGATCTATGCGATATGGCCGAGAAATGTAATTTTGATGTTAACTCCCAAACCGCTGCGCAGAAGTCAACTAAACTTCACCCAATAGTGTATTGTATCACATTCTAGTAGTTACATTTGAAAATTTCGTTCTAGGACATTTGGTTTGAGCGCAATCATTAAACTTAATTAAAAAAGTCATTTAAGCCTTTTCACAGTGAGATCTATGCGATATGGCCGAGAAATGTAATTTTGATGTTAACTACCAAACCGCTGCGCAGAAGTCAACCAAACTTCACCCAATAGTGTATTGTATCACAATCTAGTAGTTACATTTGAAAATTTTGTTCTAGGACATTTTGTTTGAACGCAATCATCAAACTTAATTAAAAAAGTCATTTAAGCCTTTTCACAGTGAGATCTATGCGATATGGCCGAGAAATGTAATTTTGATGTTAACTCCCAAACCGCTGCGCAGAAGTCAACCAAACTTCACCCAATAGTGTATTGTATCACAATCTAGTAGTAACATTTGAAAATTTTGTTTTAGGAAATTTTGTTTGAGCGCAATCATCAAACTTAATTAAAAAAGTCATTTAAGCCTTTTCACAGTGAGATATATGCGATATGGCCGAGAAATGTAATTTTGATGTTCACTCCCAAACCGCTGCGCAGAAGACAACCAAACTTCACCCATTAGTGTATTGTATCACAATCTAGTAGTTACATGTGGAAATTTGGTTATAGGACATTTGATTTGAGCGCAATCCTCAAACTTAGGTCAAAAAAGCCATTTAAGCCTTTTCACAGTGAGATCTATGCGATATGGCCGAGAAATGTAATTTTGATGTTAACTCCCAAACCGCTGCGCAGAAGTCAACCAAACTTCACCCATTAGTGTATTGTATCACAATCTAGTAGTTACATTTGAAAATTTCATTCTAGGACATTTGGTTTGAGCGCAATCTTTAAACTTAGGTCAAAAAAGCCATTTAAGCCTTTTCACAGTGAGATCTATGCGATATGGCCGAGAAATGTAATTTTGATGTTAACTCCCAAACCGCTGCGCAGAAGTCAACCAAACTTCACCCAATAGTGTATTGTATCACAATCTAGTAGTTACATTTGAAAATTTTGTTCTAGGACATTTTGTTTGAACGCAATCATCAAACTTAATTAAAAAAGTCATTTAAGCCTTTTCACAGTGAGATCTATGCGATATGGCCGAGAAATGTAATTTTGATGTTAACTCCCAAACCGCTGCGCAGAAGTCAACCAAACTTCACCCAATAGTGTATTGTATCACAATCTAGTAGTTACATTTGAAAATTTTGTTCTAGGAAATTTTGTTTGAGCGCAATCATCAAACTTAATTAAAAAAGTCATTTAAGCCTTTTCACAGTGAGATCTATGCGATATGGCCGAGAAATGTAATTTTGATGTTAACTCCCAAACCGCTGCGCAGAAGTCAACCAAACTTCACCCATTAGTGTATTTTATCACAATCTAGTAGTTACATGTGGAAATTTGGTTCTAGGACATTTGATTTGAGCGCAATCCTCAAACTTAGGTCAAAAAAGCCATTTAAGCCTTTTCACAGTGAGATCTATGCGATATGGCCGAGAAATGTAATTTTGATGTTAACTCCCAAACCGCTGCGCAGAAGTCAACCAAACTTCACCCAATAGTGTATTGTATCACAATCTAGTAGTTACATTTGAAAATTTTGTTCTAGGACATTTTGTTTGAACGCAATCATCAAACTTAATTAAAAAAGTCATTTAAGCCTTTTCACAGTGAGATCTATGCGATATGGCCAAGAAATGTAATTTTGATGTTAACTACCAAACCGCTGCGCAGAAGTCAACCAAACTTCACCCATTAGTGTATTGTATCACAATCTAGTAGTTACATGTGGAAATTTGGTTATAGGACATTTGATTTGAGCGCAATCCTCAAACTTAGGTCAAAAAAGCCATTTAAGCCTTTTCACAGTGAGATCTATGCGATATGGCCGAGAAATGTAATTTTGATGTTAACTCCCAAACCGCTGCGCAGAAGTCAACCAAACTTCACCCAATAGTGTATTGTATCACAATCTAGTAGTTACATTTGAAAATTTTGTTCTAGGAAATTTTGTTTGAGCGCAATCATCAAACTTAATTAAAAAAGTCATTTAAGCCTTTTCACAGTGAGATCTATGCGATATGGCCGAGAAATGTAATTTTGATGTTAACTCCCAAACCGCTGCGCAGAAGTCAACCAAACTTCACCCATTAGTGTATTTTATCACAATCTAGTAGTTCCATGTGGAAATTTGGTTCTAGGACATTTGATTTGAGCGCAATCCTCAAACTTAGGTCAAAAAAGCCATTTAAGCCTTTTCACAGTGAGATCTATGCGATATGGCCGAGAAATGTAATTTTGATGTTCACTCCCAAACCGCTGCGCAGAAGTCAACCAAACTTCACCCATTAGTGTATTGTATCACAATCTAGTAGTTACATGTGGAAATTTGGTTATAGGACATTTGATTTGAGCGCAATCCTCAAACTTAGGTCAAAAAAGCCATTTAAGCCTTTTCACAGTGAGATCTATGCGATATGGCCGAGAAATGTAATTTTGATGTTAACTCCCAAACCGCTGCGCAGAAGTCAACCAAACTTCACCCAATAGTGTATTGTATCACAATCTAGTAGTTACATTTGAAAATTTTGTTCTAGGACATTTTGTTTGAACGCAATCATCAAACTTAATTAAAAAAGTCATTTAAGCCTTTTCACAGTGAGATCTATGCGATATGGCCGAGAAATGTAATTTTGATGTTAACTCCCAAACCGCTGCGCAGAAGTCAACCAAACTTCACCCAATAGTGTATTGTATCACAATCTAGTAGTTACATTTGAAAATTTTGTTCTAGGAAATTTTGTTTGAGCGCAATCATCAAACTTAATTAAAAAAGTCATTTAAGCCTTTTCACAGTGAGATCTATGCGATATGGCCGAGAAATGTAATTTTGATGTTAACTCCCAAACCGCTGCGCAGAAGTCAACCAAACTTCACCCATTAGTGTATTTTATCACAATTTAGTAGTTACATGTGGAAATTTGGTTCTAGGACATTTGATTTGAGCGCAATCCTCAAACTTAGGTCAAAAAAGCCATTTAAGCCTTTTCACAGTGAGATCTATGCGATATGGCCGAGAAATGTAATTTTGATGTTAACTCCCAAACCGCTGCGCAGAAGTCAACCAAACTTCACCCAATAGTGTATTGTATCACATTCTAGTAGTTACATTTGAAAATTTCGTTCTAGGACATTTGGTTTGAGCGCAATCCTCAAACTTAGGTCAAAAAAGCCATTTAAGCCTTTTCACAGTGAGATCTATGCGATATGGCCGAGAAATGTAATTTTGATGTTAACTCCCAAACCGCTGCGCAGAAGTCAACCAAACTTCACCCAATAGTGTATTGTATCACAATCTAGTAGTTACATTTGAAAATTTTGTTCTAGGAAATTTTGTTTGAACGCAATCATCAAACTTAATTAAAAAAGTCATTTAAGCCTTTTCACAGTGAGATCTATGCGATATGGCCGAGAAATGTAATTTTGATGTTAACTCCCAAACCGCTGCGCAGAAGTCAACCAAACTTCACCCAATAGTGTATTGTATCACAATCTAGTAGTTACATTTGAAAATTTTGTTCTAGGACATTTTGTTTGAGCGCAATCCTCAAACTTAGGTCAAAAAAGCCATTTAAGCCTTTTCACAGTGAGATCTATGCGATATGGCCGAGAAATGTAATTTTGATGTTAACTCCCAAACCGCTGCGCAGAAGTCAACCAAACTTCACCCAATAGTGTATTGTATCACAATCTAGTAGTTACATTTGAAAATTTTGTTCTAGGACATTTTGTTTGAACGCAATCATCAAACTTAATTAAAAAAGTCATTTAAGCCTTTTCACAGTGAGATCTATGCGATATGGCCGAGAAATGTAATTTTGATGTTAACTCCCAAACCTCTGCGCAGAAGTCAACCAAACTTCACCCAATAGTGTATTGTATCACAATCTAGTAGTTACATTTGAAAATTTTGTTCTAGGAAATTTTGTTTGAGCGCAATCATCAAACTTAATTAAAAAAGTCATTTAAGCCTTTTCACAGTGAGATCTATGCGATATGGCCGAGAAATGTAATTTTGATGTTAACTCCCAAACCGCTTCGCAGAAGTCAACCAAACTTCACCCATTAGTGTATTTTATCACAATCTAGTAGTTACATGTGGAAATTTGGTTCTAGGACATTTGATTTGAGCGCAATCCTCAAACTTAGGTCAAAAAAGCCATTTAAGCCTTTTCACAGTGAGATCTATGCGATATGGCCGAGAAATGTAATTTTGATGTTAACTCCCAAACCGCTGCGCAGAAGTCAACCAAACTTCACCCATTAGTGTATTTTATCACAATCTAGTAGTTACATGTGGAAATTTGGTTCTAGGACATTTGATATGAGTGCAATCCTCAAACTTAGGTCAAAAAAGCCATTTAAGCCTTTTCACAGTGAGATCTATGCGATATGGCCGAGAAATGTAATTTTGATGTTAACTCCCAAACCGCTGCGCAGAAGTCAACCAAACTTCACCCAATAGTGTATTGTATCACATTCTAGTAGTTACATTTGAAAATTTCGTTCTAGGACATTTGGTTTGAGCGCAATCATCAAACTTAATTAAAAAAGTCATTTAAGCCTTTTCACAGTGAGATATATGCGATATGGCCGAGAAATGTAATTTTGATGTTCACTCCCAAACCGCTGCGCAGAAGACAACCAAACTTCACCCATTAGTGTATTGTATCACAATCTAGTAGTTACATGTGGAAATTTGGTTATAGGACATTTGATTTGAGCGCAATCCTCAAACTTAGGTCAAAAAAGCCATTTAAGCCTTTTCACAGTGAGATCTATGCGATATGGCCGAGAAATGTAATTTTGATGTTAACTCCCAAACCGCTGCGCAGAAGTCAACCAAACTTCACCCATTAGTGTATTGTATCACAATCTAGTAGTTACATTTGAAAATTTCGTTCTAGGACATTTGGTTTGAGCGCAATCTTTAAACTTAGGTCAAAAAAGCCATTTAAGCCTTTTCACAGTGAGATCTATGCGATATGGCCGAGAAATGTAATTTTGATGTTAACTCCCAAACCGCTGCGCAGAAGTCAACCAAACTTCACCCAATAGTGTATTGTATCACAATCTAGTAGTTACATTTGAAAATTTTGTTCTAGGACATTTTGTTTGAACGCAATCATCAAACTTAATTAAAAAAGTCATTTAAGCCTTTTCACAGTGAGATCTATGCGATATGGCCGAGAAATGTAATTTTGATGTTAACTCCCAAACCGCTGCGCAGAAGTCAACCAAACTTCACCCAATAGTGTATTGTATCACAATCTAGTAGTTACATTTGAAAATTTTGTTCTAGGAAATTTTGTTTGAGCGCAATCATCAAACTTAATTAAAAAAGTCATTTAAGCCTTTTCACAGTGAGATCTATGCGATATGGCCGAGAAATGTAATTTTGATGTTAACTCCCAAACCGCAGCGCAGAAGTCAACCAAACTTCACCCATTAGTGTATTTTATCACAATCTAGTAGTTACATGTGGAAATTTGGTTCTAGGACATTTGATTTGAGCGCAATCCTCAAACTTAGGTCAAAAAAGCCATTTAAGCCTTTTCACAGTGAGATCTATGCGATATGGCCGAGAAATGTAATTTTGATGTTAATTCCCAAACCGCTGCGCAGAAGTCAACCAAACTTCAACCAGTAGTGTATTGTATCACAATCTAGTAGTTACATTTGAAAATTTTGTTCTAGGACATTTTGTTTGAACGCAATAATCAAACTTAATTAAAAAAGTCATTTAAGCCTTTTCACAGTGAGATCTATGCGATATGGCCGAGAAATGTAATTTTGATGTTAACTCCCAAACCGCTGCGCAGAAGTCAACCAAACTTCACCCATTAGTGTATTGTATCACAATCTAGTAGTTACATGTGGAAATTTGGTTCTAGGACATTTGATTTGAGCGCAATCCTCAAACTTAGGTCAAAAAAGCCATTTAAGCCTTTTCACAGTGAGATCTATGCGATATGGCCGAGAAATGTAATTTTGATGTTAACTCCCAAACCGCTGCGCAGAAGTCAACCAAACTTCACCCAATAGTGTATTGTATCACATTCTAGTAGTTACATTTGAAAATTTCGTTCTAGGACATTTGGTTTGAGCGCAATCCTCAAACTTAGGTCAAAAAAGCCATTTAAGCCTTTTCACAGTGAGATCTATGCGATATGGCCGAGAAATGTAATTTTGATGTTAACTCCCAAACCGCTGCGCAGAAGTCAACCAAACTTCACCCAATAGTGTATTGTATCACATTCTAGTAGTTACATTTGAAAATTTCGTTCAAGGACATTTGGTTTGAGCGCAATTATTAAACTTAGGTCAAAAAAGCCATTTAAGCCTTTTCACAGTGAGATCTATGCGATATGGCCGAGAAATGTAATTTTGATGTTAACTCCCAAACCGCTGCGCAGAAGTAAACCAAACTTCACCCATTAGTGTATTGTATCACAATCTAGTAGTTACCATTGGAAATTTGGTTCTAGGACATTTGATTTGAGCGCAATCCTCAAACTTAGGTCAAAAAAGCCATTTAAGCCTTTTCACAGTGAGATCTATGCGATATGGCCGAGAAATGTAATTTTGATGTTAACTCCCAAACCGCTGCGCAGAAGTCAACCAAACTTCACCCAATAGTGTATTGTATCACATTCTAGTAGTTACATTTGAAAATTTCGTTCTAGGACATTTGGTTTGAGCGCAATCATCAAACTTAATTAAAAAAGTAATTTAAGCCTTTTCACAGTGAGATATATGCGATATGGCCGAGAAATGTAATTTTGATGTTCACTCCCAAACCGCTGCGCAGAAGACAACCAAACTTCACCCATTAGTGTATTGTATCACAATCTAGTAGTTACATGTGGAAATTTGGTTATAGGACATTTGATTTGAGCGCAATCCTCAAACTTAGGTCAAAAAAGCCATTTAAGCCTTTTCACAGTGAGATCTATGCGATATGGCCGAGAAATGTAATTTTGATGTTAACTCCCAAACCGCTGCGCAGAAGTCAACCAAACTTCACCCATTAGTGTATTGTATCACAATCTAGTAGTTACATTTGAAAATTTCGTTCTAGGACATTTGGTTTGAGCGCAATCTTTAAACTTAGGTCAAAAAAGCCATTTAAGCCTTTTCACAGTGAGATCTATGCGATATGGCCGAGAAATGTAATTTTGATGTTAACTCCCAAACCGCTGCGCAGAAGTCAACCAAACTTCACCCAATAGTGTATTGTATCACAATCTAGTAGTTACATTTGAAAATTTTGTTCTAGGAAATTTTGTTTGAGCGCAATCATCAAACTTAATTAAAAAAGTCATTTAAGCCTTTTCACAGTGAGATCTATGCGATATGGCCGAGAAATGTAATTTTGATGTTAACTCCCAAACCGCTGCGCAGAAGTCAACCAAACTTCACCCATTAGTGTATTTTATCACAATCTAGTAGTTACATGTGGAAATTTGGTTCTAGGACATTTGATTTGAGCGCAATCCTCAAACTTAGGTCAAAAAAGCCATTTAAGCCTTTTCACAGTGAGATCTATGCGATATGGCCGAGAAATGTAATTTTGATGTTAACTCCCAAACCGCTGCGCAGAAGTCAACCAAACTTCAACCAATAGTGTATTGTATCACAATCTAGTAGTTACATTTGAAAATTTTGTTCTAGGACATTTTGTTTGAACGCAATCATCAAACTTAATTAAAAAAGTCATTTAAGCCTTTTCACAGTGAGATCTATGCGATATGGCCGAGAAATGTAATTTTGATGTTAACTCCCAAACCGCTGCGCAGAAGTCAACCAAACTTCACCCATTAGTGTATTGTATCACAATCTAGTAGTTACATGTGGAAATTTGGTTATAGGACATTTGATTTGAGCGCAATCCTCAAACTTAGGTCAAAAAAGCCATTTAAGCCTTTTCACAGTGAGATCTATGCGATATGGCCGAGAAATGTAATTTTGATGTTAACTCCCAAACCGCTGCGCAGAAGTCAACCAAACTTCACCCAATAGTGTATTGTATCACAATCTAGTAGTTACATTTGAAAATTTTGTTCTAGGAAATTTTGTTTGAGCGCAATCATCAAACTTAATTAAAAAAGTCATTTAAGCCTTTTCACAGTGAGATCTATGCGATATGGCCGAGAAATGTAATTTTGATGTTAACTCCCAAACCGCTGCGCAGAAGTCAACCAAAATTCACCCATTAGTGTATTTTATCACAATCTAGTAGTTACATGTGGAAATTTGGTTCTAGGACATTTGATTTGAGCGCAATCCTCAAACTTAGGTCAAAAAAGCCATTTAAGCCTTTTCACAGTGAGATCTATGCGATATGGCCGAGAAATGTAATTTTGATGTTCACTCCCAAACCGCTGCGCAGAAGTCAACCAAACTTCACCCATTAGTGTATTGTATCACAATCTAGTAGTTACATGTGGAAATTTGGTTATAGGACATTTGATTTGATCGCAATCCTCAAACTTAGGTCAAAAAAGCCATTTAAGCCTTTTCACAGTGAGATCTATGCGATATGGCCGAGAAATGTAATTTTGATGTTAACTCCCAAACCGCTGCGCAGAAGTCAACCAAACTTCACCCATTAGAGTATTGTATCACAATCTAGTAGTTACATTTGAAAATTTCGTTCTAGGACATTTGGTTTGAGCGCAATCTTTAACCTTAGGTCAAAAAAGCCATTTAAGCCTTTTCACAGTGAGATCTATGCGATATGGCCGAGAAATGTAATTTTGATGTTAACTCCCAAACCGCTGCGCAGAAGTCAACCAAACTTCACCCAATAGTGTATTGTATCACAATCTAGTAGTTACATTTGAAAATTTTGTTCTAGGACATTTTGTTTGAACGCAATCATCAAACTTAATTAAAAAAGTCATTTAAGCCTTTTCACAGTGAGATCTATGCGATATGGCCGAGAAATGTAATTTTGATGTTAACTCCCAAACCGCTGCGCAGAAGTCAACCAAACTTCACCCAATAGTGTATTGTATCACAATCTAGTAGTTACATTTGAAAATTTTGTTCTAGGAAATTTTGTTTGAGCGCAATCATCAAACTTAATTAAAAAAGTCATTTAAGCCTTTTCACAGTGAGATCTATGCGATATGGCCGAGAAATGTAATTTTGATGTTAACTCCCAAACCGCTGCGCAGAAGTCAACCAAACTTCACCCATTAGTGTATTGTATCACAATCTAGTAGTTACATGTGGAAATTTGGTTATAGGACATTTGATTTGAGCGCAATCCTCAAACTTAGGTCAAAAAAGCCATTTAAGCCTTTTCACAGTGAGATCTATGCGATATGGCCGAGAAATGTAATTTTGATGTTAACTCCCAAACCGCTGCGCAGAAGTCAACCAAACTTCACCCAATAGTGTATTGTATCACAATCTAGTAGTTACATTTGAAAATTTTGTTCTAGGAAATTTTGTTTGAGCGCAATCATCAAACTTAATTAAAAAAGTCATTTAAGCCTTTTCACAGTGAGATCTATGCGATATGGCCGAGAAATGTAATTTTGATGTTAACTCCCAAACCGCTGCGCAGAAGTCAACCAAACTTCACCCATTAGTGTATTTTATCACAATCTAGTAGTTACATGTGGAAATTTGGTTCTAGGACATTTGATTTGAGCGCAATCCTCAAACTTAGGTCAAAAAAGCCATTTAAGCCTTTTCACAGTGAGATCTATGCGATATGGCCGAGAAATGTAATTTTGATGTTAACTCCCAAACCGCTGCGCAGAAGTCAACCAAAATTCACCCATTAGTGTATTTTATCACAATCTAGTAGTTACATGTGGAAATTTGGTTCTAGGACATTTGATTTGAGCGCAATCCTCAAACTTAGGTCAAAAAAGCCATTTAAGCCTTTTCACAGTGAGATCTATGCGATATGGCCGAGAAATGTAATTTTGATGTTCACTCCCAAACCGCTGCGCAGAAGTCAACCAAACTTCACCCATTAGTGTATTGTATCACAATCTAGTAGTTACATGTGGAAATTTGGTTATAGGACATTTGATTTGAGCGCAATCCTCAAACTTAGGTCAAAAAAGCCATTTAAGCCTTTTCACAGTGAGATCTATGCGATATGGCCGAGAAATGTAATTTTGATGTTAACTCCCAAACCGCTGCGCAGAAGTCAACCAAACTTCACCCATTAGTGTATTGTAT
Source organism: Corythoichthys intestinalis (assembly GCF_030265065.1). Lineage (NCBI taxonomy): Eukaryota > Metazoa > Chordata > Actinopteri > Syngnathiformes > Syngnathidae > Corythoichthys > Corythoichthys intestinalis. The sequence continues at coordinate 66,046,067 of NC_080398.1, read as the reverse complement.
CACAATCTAGTAGTTACATTTGAAAATTTCGTTCTAGGACATTTGGTTTGAGCGCAATCTTTAACCTTAGGTCAAAAAAGCCATTTAAGCCTTTTCACAGTGAGATCTATGCGATATGGCCGAGAAATGTAATTTTGATGTTAACTCCCAAACCGCTGCGCAGAAGTCAACCAAACTTCACCCAATAGTGTATTGTATCACAATCTAGTAGTTACATTTGAAAATTTTGTTCTAGGACATTTTGTTTGAACGCAATCATCAAACTTAATTAAAAAAGTCATTTAAGCCTTTTCACAGTGAGATATATGCGATATGGCCGAGAAATGTAATTTTGATGTTAACTCCCAAACCGCTGCGCAGAAGTCAACCAAACTTCACCCAATAGTGTATTGTATCACAATCTAGTAGTTACATTTGAAAATTTTTTTCTAGGACATTTTGTTTGAACGCAATCATCAAACTTAATTAAAAAAGTCATTTAAGCCTTTTCACAGTGAGATCTATGCGATATGGCCGAGAAATGTAATTTTGATGTTAACTCCCAAACCGCTGCGCAGAAGTCAACCAAACTTCACCCATTAGTGTATTGTATCACAATCTAGTAGTTACATGTGGAAATTTGGTTATAGGACATTTGATTTGAGCGCAATCCTCAAACTTAGGTCAAAAAAGCCATTTAAGCCTTTTCACAGTGAGATCTATGCGATATGGCCGAGAAATGTAATTTTGATGTTAACTCCCAAACCGCTGCGCAGAAGTCAACCAAACTTCACCCAATAGTGTATTGTATCACAATCTAGTAGTTACATTTGAAAATTTTGTTCTAGGAAATTTTGTTTGAGCGCAATCATCAAACTTAATTAAAAAAGTCATTTAAGCCTTTTCACAGTGAGATCTATGCGATATGGCCGAGAAATGTAATTTTGATGTTAACTCCCAAACCGCTGCGCAGAAGTCAACCAAACTTCACCCATTAGTGTATTTTATCACAATCTAGTAGTTACATGTGGAAATTTGGTTCTAGGACATTTGATTTGAGCGCAATCCTCAAACTTAGATCAAAAAAGCCATTTAAGCCTTTTCACAGTGAGATCTATGCGATATGGCCGAGAAATGTAATTTTGATGTTCACTCCCAAACCGCTGCGCAGAAGTCAACCAAACTTCACCCATTAGTGTATTGTATCACAATCTAGTAGTTACATGTGGAAATTTGGTTATAGGACATTTGATTTGAGCGCAATCCTCAAACTTAGGTCAAAAAAGCCATTTAAGCCTTTTCACAGTGAGATCTATGCGATATGGCCGAGAAATGTAATTTTGATGTTAACTCCCAAACCGCTGCGCAGAAGTCAACCAAACTTCACCCATTAGAGTATTGTATCACAATCTAGTAGTTACATTTGAAAATTTCGTTCTAGGACATTTGGTTTGAGCGCAATCTTTAACCTTAGGTCAAAAAAGCCATTTAAGCCTTTTCACAGTGAGATCTATGCGATATGGCCGAGAAATGTAATTTTGATGTTAACTCCCAAACCGCTGCGCAGAAGTCAACCAAACTTCACCCAATAGTGTATTGTATCACAATCTAGTAGTTACATTTGAAAATTTTGTTCTAGGACATTTTGTTTGAACGCAATCATCAAACTTAATTAAAAAAGTCATTTAAGCCTTTTCACAGTGAGATCTATGCGATATGGCCGAGAAATGTAATTTTGATGTTAACTCCCAAACCGCTGCGCAGAAGTCAACCAAACTTCACCCAATAGTGTATTGTATCACAATCTAGTAGTTACATTTGAAAATTTTGTTCTAGGAAATTTTGTTTGAGCGCAATCATCAAACTTAATTAAAAAAGTCATTTAAGCCTTTTCACAGTGAGATCTATGCAATATGGCCGAGAAATGTAATTTTGATGTTAACTCCCAAACCGCTGCGCAGAAGTCAACCAAACTTCACCCATTAGTGTATTGTATCACAATCTAGTAGTTACATGTGGAAATTTGGTTATAGGACATTTGATTTTAGCGCAATCCTCAAACTTAGGTCAAAAAAGCCATTTAAGCCTTTTCACAGTGAGATCTATGCGATATGGCCGAGAAATGTAATTTTGATGTTAACTCCCAAACCGCTGCGCAGAAGTCAACCAAACTTCACCCAATAGTGTATTGTATCACAATCTAGTAGTTACATTTGAAAATTTTGTTCTAGGAAATTTTGTTTGAGCGCAATCATCAAACTTAATTAAAAAAGTCATTTAAGCCTTTTCACAGTGAGATCTATGCGATATGGCCGAGAAATGTAATTTTGATGTTAACTCCCAAACCGCTGCGCAGAAGTCAACCAAACTTCACCCATTAGTGTATTTTATCACAATCTAGTAGTTACATGTGGAAATTTGGTTCTAGGACATTTGATTTGAGCGCAATCCTCAAACTTAGGTCAAAAAAGCCATTTAAGCCTTTTCACAGTGAGATCTATGCGATATGGCCGAGAAATGTAATTTTGATGTTAACTCCCAAACCGCTGCGCAGAAGTCAACCAAACTTCACCCAATAGTGTATTGTATCACATTCTAGTAGTTACATTTGAAAATTTCGTTCTAGGACATTTGGTTTGAGCGCAATCCTCAAACTTAGGTCAAAAAAGCCATTTAAGCCTTTTCACAGTGAGATCTATGCGATATGGCCGAGAAATGTAATTTTGATGTTAACTCCCTAACCGCTGCGCAGAAGTCAACCAAACTTCACCCAATAGTGTATTGTATCACAATCTAGTAGTTACATTTGAAAATTTTGTTCTAGGACATTTTGTTTGAACGCAATCATCAAACTTAATTAAAAAAGTCATTTAAGCCTTTTCACAGTGAGATCTATGCGATATGGCCGAGAAATGTAATTTTGATGTTAACTCCCAAACCGCTGCGCAGAAGTCAACCAAACTTCACCCAATAGTGTATTGTATCACAATCTAGTAGTTACATTTGAAAATTTTGTTCTAGGACATTTTGTTTGAGCGCAATCCTCAAACTTAGGTCAAAAAAGCCATTTAAGCCTTTTCACAGTGAGATCTATGCGATATGGCCGAGAAATGTAATTTTGATGTTAACTCCCAAACCGCTGCGCAGAAGTCAACCAAACTTCACCCAATAGTGTATTGTATCACAATCTAGTAGTTACATTTGAAAATTTTGTTCTAGGACATTTTGTTTGAACGCAATCATCAAACTTAATTAAAAAAGTCATTTAAGCCTTTTCACAGTGAGATCTATGCGATATGGCCGAGAAATGTAATTTTGATGTTAACTCCCAAACCTCTGCGCAGAAGTCAACCAAACTTCACCCAATAGTGTATTGTATCACAATCTAGTAGTTACATTTGAAAATTTTGTTCTAGGAAATTTTGTTTGAGCGCAATCATCAAACTTAATTAAAAAAGTCATTTAAGCCTTTTCACAGTGAGATCTATGCGATATGGCCGAGAAATGTAATTTTGATGTTAACTCCCAAACCGCTTCGCAGAAGTCAACCAAACTTCACCCATTAGTGTATTTTATCACAATCTAGTAGTTACATGTGGAAATTTGGTTCTAGGACATTTGATTTGAGCGCAATCCTCAAACTTAGGTCAAAAAAGCCATTTAAGCCTTTTCACAGTGAGATCTATGCGATATGGCCGAGAAATGTAATTTTGATGTTAACTCCCAAACCGCTGCGCAGAAGTCAACCAAACTTCACCCAATAGTGTATTGTATCACAATCTAGTAGTTACATTTAAAAATTTTGTTCTAGGACATTTTGTTTGAACGCAATCATCAAACTTAATTAAAAAAGTCATTTAAGCCTTTTCACAGTGAGATCTATGCGATATGGCCGAGAAATGTAATTTTGATGTTAACTCCCAAACCGCTGCGCAGAAGTCAACCAAACTTCACCCATTAGTGTATTGTATCACAATCTAGTAGTTACATGTGGAAATTTGGTTATAGGACATTTGATTTGAGCGCAATCCTCAAACTTAGGTCAAAAAAGCCATTTAAGCCTTTTCACAGTGAGATCTATGCGATATGGCCGAGAAATGTAATTTTGATGTTAACTCCCAAACCGCTGCGCAGAAGTCAACCAAACTTCACCCAATAGTGTATTGTATCACAATCTAGTAGTTACATTTGAAAATTTTGTTCTAGGAAATTTTGTTTGAGCGCAATCATCAAACTTAATTAAAAAAGTCATTTAAGCCTTTTCACAGTGAGATCTATGCGATATGGCCGAGAAATGTAATTTTGATGTTAACTCCCAAACCGCTGCGCAGAAGTCAACCAAACTTCACCCATTAGTGTATTTTATCACAATCTAGTAGTTACATGTGGAAATTTGGTTCTAGGACATTTGATTTGAGCGCAATCCTCAAACTTAGGTCAAAAAAGCCATTTAAGCCTTTTCACAGTGAGATCTATGCGATATGGCCGAGAAATGTAATTTTGATGTTAACTCCCAAACCGCTGCGCAGAAGTCAACCAAACTTCACCCAATAGTGTATTGTATCACATTCTAGTAGTTACATTTGAAAATTTCGTTCTAGGACATTTGGTTTGAGCGCAATCCTCAAACTTAGGTCAAAAAAGCCATTTAAGCCTTTTCACAGTGAGATCTATGCGATATGGCCGAGAAATGTAATTTTGATGTTAACTCCCAAACCGCTGCGCAGAAGTCAACCAAACTTCACCCAATAGTGTATTGTATCACAATCTAGTAGTTACATTTGAAAATTTTGTTCTAGGACATTTTGTTTGAACGCAATCATCAAACTTAATTAAAAAAGTCATTTAAGCCTTTTCACAGTGAGATCTATGCGATATGGCCGAGAAATGTAATTTTGATGTTAACTCCCAAACCGCTGCGCAGAAGTCAACCAAACTTCACCCAATAGTGTATTGTATCACAATCTAGTAGTTACATTTGAAAATTTTGTTCTAGGACATTTTGTTTGAGCGCAATCCTCAAACTTAGGTCAAAAAAGCCATTTAAGCCTTTTCACAGTGAGATCTATGCGATATGGCCGAGAAATGTAATTTTGATGTTAACTCCCAAACCGCTGCGCAGAAGTCAACCAAACTTCACCCAATAGTGTATTGTATCACAATCTAGTAGTTACATTTAAAAATTTTGTTCTAGGACATTTTGTTTGAACGCAATCATCAAACTTAATTAAAAAAGTCATTTAAGCCTTTTCACAGTGAGATCTATGCGATATGGCCGAGAAATGTAATTTTGATGTTAACTCCCAAACCTCTGCGCAGAAGTCAACCAAACTTCACCCAATAGTGTATTGTATCACAATCTAGTAGTTACATTTGAAAATTTTGTTCTAGGAAATTTTGTTTGAGCGCAATCATCAAACTTAATTAAAAAAGTCATTTAAGCCTTTTCACAGTGAGATCTATGCGATATGGCCGAGAAATGTAATTTTGATGTTAACTCCCAAACCGCTTCGCAGAAGTCAACCAAACTTCACCCATTAGTGTATTTTATCACAATCTAGTAGTTACATGTGGAAATTTGGTTCTAGGACATTTGATTTGAGCGCAATCCTCAAACTTAGGTCAAAAAAGCCATTTAAGCCTTTTCACAGTAAGATCTATGCGATATGGCCGAGAAATGTAATTTTGATGTTAACTCCCAAACCGCTGCGCAGAAGTCAACCAAACTTCACCCAATAGTGTATTGTATCACAATCTAGTAGTTACATTTAAAAATTTTGTTCTAGGACATTTTGTTTGAACGCAATCATCAAACTTAATTAAAAAAGTCATTTAAGCCTTTTCACAGTGAGATCTATGCGATATGGCCGAGAAATGTAATTTTGATGTTAACTCCCAAACCGCTGCGCAGAAGTCAACCAAACTTCACCCAATAGTGTATTGTATCACATTCTAGTAGTTACATTTGAAAATTTCGTTCTAGGACATTTGGTTTGAGCGCAATCCTCAAACTTAGGTCAAAAAAGCCATTTAAGCCTTTTCACAGTGAGATCTATGCGATATGGCCGAGAAATGTAATTTTGATGTTAACTCCCAAACCGCTGCGCAGAAGTCAACCAAACTTCACCCAATAGTGTATTGTATCACAATCTAGTAGTTACATTTGAAAATTTTGTTCTAGGACATTTTGTTTGAACGCAATCATCAAACTTAATTAAAAAAGTCATTTAAGCCTTTTCACAGTGAGATCTATGCGATATGGCCGAGAAATGTAATTTTGATGTTAACTCCCAAACCGCTGCGCAGAAGTCAACCAAACTTCACCCAATAGTGTATTGTATCACAATCTAGTAGTTACATTTGAAAATTTTGTTCTAGGACATTTTGTTTGAGCGCAATCCTCAAACTTAGGTCAAAAAAGCCATTTAAGCCTTTTCACAGTGAGATCTATGCGATATGGCCGAGAAATGTAATTTTGATGTTAACTCCCAAACCGCTGCGCAGAAGTCAACCAAACTTCACCCAATAGTGTATTGTATCACAATCTAGTAGTTACATTTAAAAATTTTTTTCTAGGACATTTTGTTTGAACGCAATCATCAAACTTAATTAAAAAAGTCATTTAAGCCTTTTCACAGTGAGATCTATGCGATATGGCCGAGAAATGTAATTTTGATGTTAACTCCCAAACCGCTGCGCAGAAGTCAACCAAACTTCACCCAATAGTGTATTGTATCACAATCTAGTAGTTACATTTGAAAATTTTGTTCTATGAAATTTTGTTTGAGCGCAATCATCAAACTTAATTAAAAAAGTCATTTAAGCCTTTTCACAGTGAGATCTATGCGATATGGCCGAGAAATGTAATTTTGATGTTAACTCCCAAACCGCTGCGCAGAAGTCAACCAAACTTCACCCATTAGTGTATTTTATCACAATCTAGTAGTTACATGTGGAAATTTGGTTCTAGGACATTTGATTTGAGCGCAATCCTCAAACTTAGGTCAAAAAAGCCATTTAAGCCTTTTCACAGTGAGATCTATGCGATATGGCCGAGAAATGTAATTTTGATGTTCACTCCCAAACCGCTGCGCAGAAGTCAACCAAACTTCACCCAATAGTGTATTGTATCACAATCTAGTAGTTACATTTGAAAATTTTGTTCTAGGAAATTTTGTTTGAGCGCAATCATCAAACTTAATTAAAAAAGTCATTTAAGCCTTTTCACAGTGAGATCTATGCGATATGGCCGAGAAATGTAATTTTGATGTTAACTCCCAAACCGCTGCGCAGAAGTCAACCAAACTTCACCCATTAGTGTATTTTATCACAATCTAGTAGTTACATGTGGAAATTTGGTTCTAGGACATTTGATTTGAGCGCAATCCTCAAACTTAGGTCAAAAAAGCCATTTAAGCCTTTTCACAGTGAGATCTATGCGATATGGCCGAGAAATGTAATTTTGAGGTTAACTCCCAAACCGCTGCGCAGAAGTCAACCAAACTTCACCCAATAGTGTATTGTATCACATTCTAGTAGTTACATTTGAAAATTTCGTTCTAGGACATTTGGTTTGAGCGCAATCCTCAAACTTAGGTCAAAAAAGCCATTTAAGCCTTTTCACAGTGAGATCTATGCGATATGGCCGAGAAATGTAATTTTGATGTTAACTCCCAAACCGCTGCGCAGAAGTCAACCAAACTTCACCCAATAGTGTATTGTATCACAATCTAGTAGTTACATTTGAAAATTTTGTTCTAGGAAATTTTGTTTGAACGCAATCATCAAACTTAATTAAAAAAGTCATTTAAGCCTTTTCACAGTGAGATCTATGCGATATGGCCGAGAAATGTAATTTTGATGTTAACTCCCAAACCGCTGCGCAGAAGTCAACCAAACTTCACCCAATAGTGTATTGTATCACATTCTAGTAGTTACATTTGAAAATTTCGTTCAAGGACATTTGGTTTGAGCGCAATTATTAAACTTAGGTCAAAAAAGCCATTTAAGCCTTTTCACAGTGAGATCTATGCGATATGGCCGAGAAATGTAATTTTGATGTTAACTCCCAAACCGCTGCGCAGAAGTAAACCAAACTTCACCCATTAGTGTATTGTATCACAATCTAGTAGTTACATGTGGAAATTTGGTTCTAGGACATTTGATTTGAGCGCAATCCTCAAACTTAGGTCAAAAAAGCCATTTAAGCCTTTTCACAGTGAGATCTATGCGATATGGCCGAGAAATGTAATTTTGATGTTAACTCCCAAACCGCTGCGCAGAAGTCAACCAAACTTCACCCAATAGTGTATTGTATCACATTCTAGTAGTTACATTTGAAAATTTCGTTCTAGGACATTTGGTTTGAGCGCAATCATCAAACTTAATTAAAAAAGTCATTTAAGCCTTTTCACAGTGAGATATATGCGATATGGCCGAGAAATGTAATTTTGATGTTCACTCCCAAACCGCTGCGCAGAAGACAACCAAACTTCACCCATTAGTGTATTGTATCACAATCTAGTAGTTACATGTGGAAATTTGGTTATAGGACATTTGATTTGAGCGCAATCCTCAAACTTAGGTCAAAAAAGCCATTTAAGCCTTTTCACAGTGAGATCTATGCGATATGGCCGAGAAATGTAATTTTGATGTTAACTCCCAAACAGCTGCGCAGAAGTCAACCAAACTTCACCCATTAGTGTATTGTATCACAATCTAGTAGTTACATTTGAAAATTTCGTTCTAGGACATTTGGTTTGAGCGCAATCTTTAAACTTAGGTCAAAAAAGCCATTTAAGCCTTTTCACAGTGAGATCTATGCGATATGGCCGAGAAATGTAATTTTGATGTTAACTCCCAAACCGCTGCGCAGAAGTCAACCAAACTTTACCCAATAGTGTATTGTATCACAATCTAGTAGTTACATTTGAAAATTTTGTTCTAGGACATTTTGTTTGAACGCAATCATCAAACTTAACTAAAAAAGTCATTTAAGCCTTTTCACAGTGAGATCTATGCGATATGGCCGAGAAATGTAATTTTGATGTTAACTCCCAAACCGCTGCGCAGAAGTCAACCAAACTTCACCCAATAGTGTATTGTATCACAATCTAGTAGTTACATTTGAAAATTTTGTTCTAGGAAATTTTGTTTGAGCGCAATCATCAAACTTAATTAAAAAAGTCATTTAAGCCTTTTCACAGTGAGATCTATGCGATATGGCCGAGAAATGTAATTTTGATGTTAACTCCCAAACCGCTGCGCAGAAGTCAACCAAACTTCACCCATTAGTGTATTTTATCACAATCTAGTAGTTACATGTGGAAATTTGGTTCTAGGACATTTGATTTGAGCGCAATCCTCAAACTTAGGTCAAAAAAGCCATTTAAGCCTTTTCACAGTGAGATCTATGCGATATGGCCGAGAAATGTAATTTTGATGTTCACTCCCAAACCGCTGCGCAGAAGTCAACCAAACTTCACCCATTAGTGTATTGTATCACAATCTAGTAGTTACATGTGGAAATTTGGTTATAGGACATTTGATTTGAGCGCAATCCTCAAACTTAGGTCAAAAAAGCCATTTAAGCCTTTTCACAGTGAGATCTATGCGATATGGCCGAGAAATGTAATTTTGATGTTAACTCCCAAACCGCTGCGCAGAAGTCAACCAAACTTCACCCATTAGTGTATTGTATCACAATCTAGTAGTTACATTTGAAAATTTCGTTCTAGGACATTTGGTTTGAGCGCAATCTTTAACCTTAGGTCAAAAAAGCCATTTAAGCCTTTTCACAGTGAGATCTATGCGATATGGCCGAGAAATGTAATTTTGATGTTAACTCCCAAACCGCTGCGCAGAAGTCAACCAAACTTCACCCAATAGTGTATTGTATCACAATCTAGTAGTTACATTTGAAAATTTTGTTCTAGGACATTTTGTTTGAGCGCAATCCTCAAACTTAGGTCAAAAAAGCCATTTAAGCCTTTTCACAGTGAGATCTATGCGATATGGCCGAGAAATGTAATTTTGATGTTAACTCCCAAACCGCTGCGCAGAAGTCAACCAAACTTCACCCAATAGTGTATTGTATCACAATCTAGTAGTTACATTTGAAAATTTTGTTCTAGGACATTTTGTTTGAACGCAATCATCAAACTTAATTAAAAAAGTCATTTAAGCCTTTTCACAGTGAGATCTATGCGATATGGCCGAGAAATGTAATTTTGATGTTAACTCCCAAACCTCTGCGCAGAAGTCAACCAAACTTCACCCAATAGTGTATTGTATCACAATCTAGTAGTTACATTTGAAAATTTTGTTCTAGGAAATTTTGTTTGAGCGCAATCATCAAACTTAATTAAAAAAGTCATTTAAGCCTTTTCACAGTGAGATCTATGCGATATGGCCGAGAAATGTAATTTTGATGTTAACTCCCAAACCGCTTCGCAGAAGTCAACCAAACTTCACCCATTAGTGTATTTTATCACAATCTAGTAGTTACATGTGGAAATTTGGTTCTAGGACATTTGATTTGAGCGCAATCCTCAAACTTAGGTCAAAAAAGCCATTTAAGCCTTTTCACAGTGAGATCTATGCGATATGGCCGAGAAATGTAATTTTGATGTTAACTCCCAAACCGCTGCGCAGAAGTCAACCAAACTTCACCCAATAGTGTATTGTATCACAATCTAGTAGTTACATTTAAAAATTTTGTTCTAGGACATTTTGTTTGAACGCAATCATCAAACTTAATTAAAAAAGTCATTTAAGCCTTTTCACAGTGAGATCTATGCGATATGGCCGAGAAATGTAATTTTGATGTTAACTCCCAAACCGCTGCGCAGAAGTCAACCAAACTTCACCCATTAGTGTATTGTATCACAATCTAGTAGTTACATGTGGAAATTTGGTTATAGGACATTTGATTTGAGCGCAATCCTCAAACTTAGGTCAAAAAAGCCATTTAAGCCTTTTCACAGTGAGATCTATGCGATATGGCCGAGAAATGTAATTTTGATGTTAACTCCCAAACCGCTGCGCAGAAGTCAACCAAACTTCACCCAATAGTGTATTGTATCACAATCTAGTAGTTACATTTGAAAATTTTGTTCTAGGAAATTTTGTTTGAGCGCAATCATCAAACTTAATTAAAAAAGTCATTTAAGCCTTTTCACAGTGAGATCTATGCGATATGGCCGAGAAATGTAATTTTGATGTTAACTCCCAAACCGCTGCGCAGAAGTCAACCAAACTTCACCCATTAGTGTATTTTATCACAATCTAGTAGTTACATGTGGAAATTTGGTTCTAGGACATTTGATTTGAGCGCAATCCTCAAACTTAGGTCAAAAAAGCCATTTAAGCCTTTTCACAGTGAGATCTATGCGATATGGCCGAGAAATGTAATTTTGATGTTAACTCCCAAACCGCTGCGCAGAAGTCAACCAAACTTCACCCATTAGTGTATTTTATCACAATCTAGTAGTTACATGTGGAAATTTGGTTCTAGGACATTTGATTTGAGCGCAATCCTCAAACTTAGGTCAAAAAAGCCATTTAAGCCTTTTCACAGTGAGATCTATGCGATATGGCCGAGAAATGTAATTTTGATGTTAACTCCCAAACCGCTGCGCAGAAGTCAACCAAACTTCACCCATTAGTGTATTTTATCACAATCTAGTAGTTACATGTGGAAATTTGGTTCTAGGACATTTGATTTGAGCGCAATCCTCAAACTTAGGTCAAAAAAGCCATTTAAGCCTTTTCACAGTGAGATCTATGCGATATGGCCGAGAAATGTAATTTTGATGTTAACTCCCAAACCGCTGCGCAGAAGTCAACCAAACTTCACCCAATAGTGTATTGTATCACATTCTAGTAGTTACATTTGAAAATTTCGTTCTAGGACATTTGGTTTGAGCGCAATCCTCAAACTTAGGTCAAAAAAGCCATTTAAGCCTTTTCACAGTGAGATCTATGCGATATGGCCGAGAAATGTAATTTTGATGTTAACTCCCAAACCGCTGCGCAGAAGTCAACCAAACTTCACCCAATAGTGTATTGTATCACAATCTAGTAGTTACATTTGAAAATTTTGTTCTAGGACATTTTGTTTGAACGCAATCATCAAACTTAATTAAAAAAGTCATTTAAGCCTTTTCACAGTGAGATCTATGCGATATGGCCGAGAAATGTAATTTTGATGTTAACTCCCAAACCGCTGCGCAGAAGTCAACCAAACTTCACCCAATAGTGTATTGTATCACAATCTAGTAGTTACATTTGAAAATTTTGTTCTAGGACATTTTGTTTGAGCGCAATCCTCAAACTTAGGTCAAAAAAGCCATTTAAGCCTTTTCACAGTGAGATCTATGCGATATGGCCGAGAAATGTAATTTTGATGTTCACTCCCAAACCGCTGCGCAGAAGTCAACCAAACTTCACCCATTAGTGTATTGTATCACAATCTAGTAGTTACATGTGGAAATTTGGTTATAGGACATTTGATTTGAGCGCAATCCTCAAACTTAGGTCAAAAAAGCCATTTAAGCCTTTTCACAGTGAGATCTATGCGATATGGCCGAGAAATGTAATTTTGATGTTAACTCCCAAACCGCTGCGCAGAAGTCAACCAAACTTCACCCATTAGTGTATTGTATCACAATCTAGTAGTTACATTTGAAAATTTCGTTCTAGGACATTTGGTTTGAGCGCAATCTTTAACCTTAGGTCAAAAAAGCCATTTAAGCCTTTTCACAGTGAGATCTATGCGATATGGCCGAGAAATGTAATTTTGATGTTAACTCCCAAACCGCTGCGCAGAAGTCAACCAAACTTCACCCAATAGTGTATTGTATCACAATCTAGTAGTTACATTTGAAAATTTTGTTCTAGGACATTTTGTTTGAGCGCAATCCTCAAACTTAGGTCAAAAAAGCCATTTAAGCCTTTTCACAGTGAGATCTATGCGATATGGCCGAGAAATGTAATTTTGATGTTAACTCCCAAACCGCTGCGCAGAAGTCAACCAAACTTCACCCAATAGTGTATTGTATCACAATCTAGTAGTTACATTTGAAAATTTTGTTCTAGGACATTTTGTTTGAACGCAATCATCAAACTTAATTAAAAAAGTCATTTAAGCCTTTTCACAGTGAGATCTATGCGATATGGCCGAGAAATGTAATTTTGATGTTAACTCCCAAACCTCTGCGCAGAAGTCAACCAAACTTCACCCAATAGTGTATTGTATCACAATCTAGTAGTTACATTTGAAAATTTTGTTCTAGGAAATTTTGTTTGAGCGCAATCATCAAACTTAATTAAAAAAGTCATTTAAGCCTTTTCACAGTGAGATCTATGCGATATGGCCGAGAAATGTAATTTTGATGTTAACTCCCAAACCGCTTCGCAGAAGTCAACCAAACTTCACCCATTAGTGTATTTTATCACAATCTAGTAGTTACATGTGGAAATTTGGTTCTAGGACATTTGATTTGAGCGCAATCCTCAAACTTAGGTCAAAAAAGCCATTTAAGCCTTTTCACAGTGAGATCTATGCGATATGGCCGAGAAATGTAATTTTGATGTTAACTCCCAAACCGCTGCGCAGAAGTCAACCAAACTTCACCCAATAGTGTATTGTATCACAATCTAGTAGTTACATTTAAAAATTTTGTTCTAGGACATTTTGTTTGAACGCAATCATCAAACTTAATTAAAAAAGTCATTTAAGCCTTTTCACAGTGAGATCTATGCGATATGGCCGAGAAATGTAATTTTGATGTTAACTCCCAAACCGCTGCGCAGAAGTCAACCAAACTTCACCCATTAGTGTATTGTATCACAATCTAGTAGTTACATGTGGAAATTTGGTTATAGGACATTTGATTTGAGCGCAATCCTCAAACTTAGGTCAAAAAAGCCATTTAAGCCTTTTCACAGTGAGATCTATGCGATATGGCCGAGAAATGTAATTTTGATGTTAACTCCCAAACCGCTGCGCAGAAGTCAACCAAACTTCACCCAATAGTGTATTGTATCACAATCTAGTAGTTACATTTGAAAATTTTGTTCTAGGAAATTTTGTTTGAGCGCAATCATCAAACTTAATTAAAAAAGTCATTTAAGCCTTTTCACAGTGAGATCTATGCGATATGGCCGAGAAATGTAATTTTGATGTTAACTCCCAAACCGCTGCGCAGAAGTCAACCAAACTTCACCCATTAGTGTATTTTATCACAATCTAGTAGTTACATGTGGAAATTTGGTTCTAGGACATTTGATTTGAGCGCAATCCTCAAACTTAGGTCAAAAAAGCCATTTAAGCCTTTTCACAGTGAGATCTATGCGATATGGCCGAGAAATGTAATTTTGATGTTAACTCCCAAACCGCTGCGCAGAAGTCAACCAAACTTCACCCATTAGTGTATTTTATCACAATCTAGTAGTTACATGTGGAAATTTGGTTCTAGGACATTTGATTTGAGCGCAATCCTCAAACTTAGGTCAAAAAAGCCATTTAAGCCTTTTCACAGTGAGATCTATGCGATATGGCCGAGAAATGTAATTTTGATGTTAACTCCCAAACCGCTGCGCAGAAGTCAACCAAACTTCACCCATTAGTGTATTTTATCACAATCTAGTAGTTACATGTGGAAATTTGGTTCTAGGACATTTGATTTGAGCGCAATCCTCAAACTTAGGTCAAAAAAGCCATTTAAGCCTTTTCACAGTGAGATCTATGCGATATGGCCGAGAAATGTAATTTTGATGTTAACTCCCAAACCGCTGCGCAGAAGTCAACCAAACTTCACCCAATAGTGTATTGTATCACATTCTAGTAGTTACATTTGAAAATTTCGTTCTAGGACATTTGGTTTGAGCGCAATCCTCAAACTTAGGTCAAAAAAGCCATTTAAGCCTTTTCACAGTGAGATCTATGCGATATGGCCGAGAAATGTAATTTTGATGTTAACTCCCAAACCGCTGCGCAGAAGTCAACCAAACTTCACCCAATAGTGTATTGTATCACAATCTAGTAGTTACATTTGAAAATTTTGTTCTAGGACATTTTGTTTGAACGCAATCATCAAACTTAATTAAAAAAGTCATTTAAGCCTTTTCACAGTGAGATCTATGCGATATGGCCGAGAAATGTAATTTTGATGTTAACTCCCAAACCGCTGCGCAGAAGTCAACCAAACTTCACCCAATAGTGTATTGTATCACAATCTAGTAGTTACATTTGAAAATTTTGTTCTAGGACATTTTGTTTGAGCGCAATCCTCAAACTTAGGTCAAAAAAGCCATTTAAGCCTTTTCACAGTGAGATCTATGCGATATGGCCGAGAAATGTAATTTTGATGTTAACTCCCAAACCGCTGCGCAGAAGTCAACCAAACTTCACCCAATAGTGTATTGTATCACAATCTAGTAGTTACATTTAAAAATTTTGTTCTAGGACATTTTGTTTGAACGCAATCATCAAACTTAATTAAAAAAGTCATTTAAGCCTTTTCACAGTGAGATCTATGCGATATGGCCGAGAAATGTAATTTTGATGTTAACTCCCAAACCTCTGCGCAGAAGTCAACCAAACTTCACCCAATAGTGTATTGTATCACAATCTAGTAGTTACATTTGAAAATTTTGTTCTAGGAAATTTTGTTTGAGCGCAATCATCAAACTTAATTAAAAAAGTCATTTAAGCCTTTTCACAGTGAGATCTATGCGATATGGCCGAGAAATGTAATTTTGATGTTAACTCCCAAACCGCTTCGCAGAAGTCAACCAAACTTCACCCATTAGTGTATTTTATCACAATCTAGTAGTTACATGTGGAAATTTGGTTCTAGGACATTTGATTTGAGCGCAATCCTCAAACTTAGGTCAAAAAAGCCATTTAAGCCTTTTCACAGTGAGATCTATGCGATATGGCCGAGAAATGTAATTTTGATGTTAACTCCCAAACCGCTGCGCAGAAGTCAACCAAACTTCACCCAATAGTGTATTGTATCACAATCTAGTAGTTACATTTCAAAATTTTGTTCTAGGACATTTTGTTTGAACGCAATCATCAAACTTAATTAAAAAAGTCATTTAAGCCTTTTCACAGTGAGATCTATGCGATATGGCCGAGAAATGTAATTTTGATGTTAACTCCCAAACCGCTGCGCAGAAGTCAACCAAACTTCACCCATTAGTGTATTGTATCACAATCTAGTAGTTACATGTGGAAATTTGGTTATAGGACATTTGATTTGAGCGCAATCCTCAAACTTAGGTCAAAAAAGCCATTTAAGCCTTTTCACAGTGAGATCTATGCGATATGGCCGAGAAATGTAATTTTGATGTTAACTCCCAAACCGCTGCGCAGAAGTCAACCAAACTTCACCCAATAGTGTATTGTATCACAATCTAGTAGTTACATTTGAAAATTTTGTTCTAGGAAATTTTGTTTGAGCGCAATCATCAAACTTAATTAAAAAAGTCATTTAAGCCTTTTCACAGTGAGATCTATGCGATATGGCCGAGAAATGTAATTTTGATGTTAACTCCCAAACCGCTGCGCAGAAGTCAACCAAACTTCACCCATTAGTGTATTTTATCACAATCTAGTAGTTACATGTGGAAATTTGGTTCTAGGACATTTGATTTGAGCGCAATCCTCAAACTTAGGTCAAAAAAGCCATTTAAGCCTTTTCACAGTGAGATCTATGCGATATGGCCGAGAAATGTAATTTTGATGTTAACTCCCAAACCGCTGCGCAGAAGTCAACCAAACTTCACCCAATAGTGTATTGTATCACAATCTAGTAGTTACATTTAAAAATTTTGTTCTAGGACATTTTGTTTGAACGCAATCATCAAACTTAATTAAAAAAGTCATTTAAGCCTTTTCACAGTGAGATCTATGCGATATGGCCGAGAAATGTAATTTTGATGTTAACTCCCAAACCTCTGCGCAGAAGTCAACCAAACTTCACCCAATAGTGTATTGTATCACAATCTAGTAGTTACATTTGAAAATTTTGTTCTAGGAAATTTTGTTTGAGCGCAATCATCAAACTTAATTAAAAAAGTCATTTAAGCCTTTTCACAGTGAGATCTATGCGATATGGCCGAGAAATGTAATTTTGATGTTAACTCCCAAACCGCTGCGCAGAAGTCAACCAAACTTCACCCAATAGTGTATTGTATCACAATCTAGTAGTTACATTTGAAAATTTTGTTCTAGGACATTTTGTTTGAACGCAATCATCAAACTTAATTAAAAAAGTCATTTAAGCCTTTTCACAGTGAGATCTATGCGATATGGCCGAGAAATGTAATTTTGATGTTAACTCCCAAACCGCTGCGCAGAAGTCAACCAAACTTCACCCAATAGTGTATTGTATCACAATCTAGTAGTTACATTTGAAAATTTTGTTCTAGGAAATTTTGTTTGAGCGCAATCATCAAACTTAATTAAAAAAGTCATTCAAGCCTTTTCACAGTGAGATCTATGCGATATGGCCGAGAAATGTAATTTTGATGTTAACTCCCAAACCGCTGCGCAGAAGTCAACCAAACTTCACCCATTAGTGTATTGTATCACAATCTAGTAGTTACATGTGGAAATTTGGTTCTAGGACATTTGATTTGAGCGCAATCCTCAAACTTAGGTCAAAAAAGCCATTTAAGCCTTTTCACAGTGAGATCTATGCGATATGGCCGAGAAATGTAATTTTGATGTTAACTCCCAAACCGCTGCGCAGAAGTCAACCAAACTTCACCCAATAGTGTATTGTATCACATTCTAGTAGTTACATTTGAAAATTTCGTTCTAGGACATTTGGTTTGAGCGCAATCCTCAAACTTAGGTCAAAAAAGCCATTTAAGCCTTTTCACAGTGAGATCTATGCGATATGGCCGAGAAATGTAATTTTGATGTTAACTCCCAAACCGCTGCGCAGAAGTCAACCAAACTTCACCCAATAGTGTATTGTATCACAATCTAGTAGTTACATTTGAAAATTTTGTTCTAGGACATTTTTTTTGAACGCAATCATCAAACTTAATTAAAAAAGTCATTTAAGCCTTTTCACAGTCAGATCTATGCGATATGGCCGAGAAATGTAATTTTGATGTTAACTCCCAAACCGCTGCGCAGAAGTCAACCAAACTTCACCCAATAGTGTATTGTATCACAATCTAGTAGTTACATTTGAAAATTTTGTTCTAGGACATTTTGTTTGAGCGCAATCCTCAAACTTAGGTCAAAAAAGCCATTTAAGCCTTTTCACAGTGAGATCTATGCGATATGGCCGAGAAATGTAATTTTGATGTTAACTCCCAAACCGCTGCGCAGAAGTCAACCAAACTTCACCCAATAGTGTATTGTATCACAATCTAGTAGTTACATTTGAAAATTTTGTTCTAGGACATTTTGTTTGAACGCAATCATCAAACTTAATTAAAAAAGTCATTTAAGCCTTTTCACAGTGAGATATATACGATATGGCCGAGAAATGTAATTTTGATGTTAACTCCCAAACCTCTGCGCAGAAGTCAACCAAACTTCACCCAATAGTGTATTGTATCACAATCTAGTAGTTACATTTGAAAATTTTGTTCTAGGAAATTTTGTTTGAGCGCAATCATCAAACTTAATTAAAAAAGTCATTTAAGCCTTTTCACAGTGAGATCTATGCGATATGGCCGAGAAATGTAATTTTGATGTTAACTCCCAAACCGCTTCGCAGAAGTCAACCAAACTTCACCCATTAGTGTATTTTATCACAATCTAGTAGTTACATGTGGAAATTTGGTTCTAGGACATTTGATTTGAGCGCAATCCTCAAACTTAGGTCAAAAAAGCCATTTAAGCCTTTTCACAGTGAGATCTATGCGATATGGCCGAGAAATGTAATTTTGATGTTAACTCCCAAACCGCTGCGCAGAAGTCAACCAAACTTCACCCAATAGTGTATTGTATCACAATCTAGTAGTTACATTTAAAAATTTTGTTCTAGGACATTTTGTTTGAACGCAATCATCAAACTTAATTAAAAAAGTCATTTAAGCCTTTTCACAGTGAGATCTATGCGATATGGCCGAGAAATGTAATTTTGATGTTAACTCCCAAACCGCTGCGCAGAAGTCAACCAAACTTCACCCATTAGTGTATTGTATCACCATCTAGTAGTTACATGTGGAAATTTGGTTATAGGACATTTGATTTGAGCGCAATCCTCAAACTTAGGTCAAAAAAGCCATTTAAGCCTTTTCACAGTGAGATCTATGCGATATGGCCGAGAAATGTAATTTTGATGTTAACTCCCAAACCGCTGCGCAGAAGTCAACCAAACTTCACCCAATAGTGTATTGTATCACAATCTAGTAGTTACATTTGAAAATTTTGTTCTAGGAAATTTTGTTTGAGCGCAATCATCAAACTTAATTAAAAAAGTCATTTAAGCCTTTTCACAGTGAGATCTATGCGATATGGCCGAGAAATGTAATTTTGATGTTAACTCCCAAACCGCTGCGCAGAAGTCAACCAAACTTCACCCATTAGTGTATTTTATCACAATCTAGTAGTTACATGTGGAAATTTGGTTCTAGGACATTTGATTTGAGCGCAATCCTCAAACTTAGGTCAAAAAAGCCATTTAAGCCTTTTCACAGTGAGATCTATGCGATATGGCCGAGAAATGTAATTTTGATGTTCACTCCCAAACCGCTGCGCAGAAGTCAACCAAACTTCACCCAATAGTGTATTGTATCACAATCTAGTAGTTACATTTGAAAATTTTGTTCTAGGAAATTTTGTTTGAGCGCAATCATCAAACTTAATTAAAAAAGTCATTTAAGCCTTTTCACAGTGAGATCTATGCGATATGGCCGAGAAATGTAATTTTGATGTTAACTCCCAAACCGCTGCGCAGAAGTCAACCAAACTTCACCCATTAGTGTATTTTATCACAATCTAGTAGTTACATGTGGAAATTTGGTTCTAGGACATTTGATTTGAGCGCAATCCTCAAACTTAGGTCAAAAAAGCCATTTAAGCCTTTTCACAGTGAGATCTATGCGATATGGCCGAGAAATGTAATTTTGATGTTAACTCCCAAACCGCTGCGCAGAAGTCAACCAAACTTCACCCAATAGTGTATTGTATCACATTCTAGTAGTTACATTTGAAAATTTCGTTCTAGGACATTTGGTTTGAGCGCAATCCTCAAACTTAGGTCAAAAAAGCCATTTAAGCCTTTTCACAGTGAGATCTATGCGATATGGCCGAGAAATGTAATTTTGATGTTAACTCCCAAACCGCTGCGCAGAAGTCAACCAAACTTCACCCAATAGTGTATTGTATCACAATCTAGTAGTTACATTTGAAAATTTTGTTCTAGGACATTTTGTTTGAACGCAATCATCAAACTTAATTAAAAAAGTCATTTAAGCCTTTTCACAGTGAGATCTATGCGATATGGCCGAGAAATGTAATTTTGATGTTAACTCCCAAACCGCTGCGCAGAAGTCAACCAAACTTCACCCAATAGTGTATTGTATCACAATCTAGTAGTTACATTTGAAAATTTTGTTCTAGGACATTTTGTTTGAGCGCAATCCTCAAACTTAGGTCAAAAAAGCCATTTAAGCCTTTTCACAGTGAGATCTATGCGATATGGCCGAGAAATGTAATTTTGATGTTAACTCCCAAACCGCTGCGCAGAAGTCAACCAAACTTCACCCAATAGTGTATTGTATCACAATCTAGTAGTTACATTTAAAAATTTTGTTCTAGGACATTTTGTTTGAACGCAATCATCAAACTTAATTAAAAAAGTCATTTAAGCCTTTTCACAGTGAGATCTATGCGATATGGCCGAGAAATGTAATTTTGATGTTAACTCCCAAACCTCTGCGCAGAAGTCAACCAAACTTCACCCAATAGTGTATTGTATCACAATTTAGTAGTTACATTTGAAAATTCTGTTCTAGGAAATTTTGTTTGAGCGCAATCATCAAACTTAATTAAAAAAGTCATTTAAGCCTTTTCACAGTGAGATCTATGCGATATGGCCGAGAAATGTAATTTTGATGTTAACTCCCAAACCGCTTCGCAGAAGTCAACCAAACTTCACCCATTAGTGTATTTTATCACAATCTAGTAGTTACATGTGGAAATTTGGTTCTAGGACATTTGATTTGAGCGCAATCCTCAAACTTAGGTCAAAAAAGCCATTTAAGCCTTTTCACAGTGAGATCTATGCGATATGGCCGAGAAATGTAATTTTGATGTTAACTCCCAAACCGCTGCGCAGAAGTCAACCAAACTTCACCCAATAGTGTATTGTATCACAATCTAGTAGTTACATTTAAAAATTTTGTTCTAGGACATTTTGTTTGAACGCAATCATCAAACTTAATTAAAAAAGTCATTTAAGCCTTTTCACAGTGAGATCTATGCGATATGGCCGAGAAATGTAATTTTGATGTTAACTCCCAAACCGCTGCGCAGAAGTCAACCAAACTTCACCCATTAGTGTATTGTATCACAATCTAGTAGTTACATGTGGAAATTTGGTTATAGGACATTTGATTTGAGCGCAATCCTCAAACTTAGGTCAAAAAAGCCATTTAAGCCTTTTCACAGTGAGATCTATGCGATATGGCCGAGAAATGTAATTTTGATGTTAACTCCCAAACCGCTGCGCAGAAGTCAACCAAACTTCACCCAATAGTGTATTGTATCACAATCTAGTAGTTACATTTAAAATTTTGTTCTAGGAAATTTTGTTTGAGCGCAATCATCAAACTTAATTAAAAAAGTCATTTAAGCCTTTTCACAGTGAGATCTATGCGATATGGCCGAGAAATGTAATTTTGATGTTAACTCCCAAACCGCTGCGCAGAAGTCAACCAAACTTCACCCATTAGTGTATTTTATCACAATCTAGTAGTTACATGTGGAAATTTGGTTCTAGGACATTTGATTTGAGCGCAATCCTCAAACTTAGGTCAAAAAAGCCATTTAAGCCTTTTCACAGTGAGATCTATGCGATATAGCCGAGAAATGTAATTTTGATGTTCACTCCCAAACCGCTGCGCAGAAGTCAACCAAACTTCACCCAATAGTGTATTGTATCACAATCTAGTAGTTACATTTTTAAATTTTGTTCTAGGAAATTTTGTTTGAGCGCAACCATCAAACTTAATTAAAAAAGTCATTTAAGCCTTTTCACAGTGAGATCTATGCGATATGGCCGAGAAATGTAATTTTGATGTTAACTCCCAAACCGCTGCGCAGAAGTCAACCAAACTTCACCCATTAGTGTATTTTATCACAATCTAGTAGTTACATGTGGAAATTTGGTTCTAGGACATTTGATTTGAGCGCAATCCTCAAACTTAGGTCAAAAAAGCCATTTAAGCCTTTTCACAGTGAGATCTATGCGATATGGCCGAGAAATGTAATTTTGATGTTAACTCCCAAACCGCTGCGCAGAAGTCAACCAAACTTCACCCAATAGTGTATTGTATCACATTCTAGTAGTTACATTTGAAAATTTCGTTCTAGGACATTTGGTTTGAGCGCAATCCTCAAACTTAGGTCAAAAAAGCCATTTAAGCCTTTTCACAGTGAGATCTATGCGATATGGCCGAGAAATGTAATTTTGATGTTAACTCCCAAACCGCTGCGCAGAAGTCAACCAAACTTCACCCAATAGTGTATTGTATCACAATCTAGTAGTTACATTTGAAAATTTTGTTCTAGGAAATTTTGTTTGAACGCAATCATCAAACTTAATTAAAAAAGTCATTTAAGCCTTTTCACAGTGAGATCTATGCGATATGGCCGAGAAATGTAATTTTGATGTTAACTCCCAAACCGCTGCGCAGAAGTCAACCAAACTTCACCCAATAGTGTATTGTATCACATTCTAGTAGTTACATTTGAAAATTTCGTTCAAGGACATTTGGTTTGAGCGCAATTATTAAACTTAGGTCAAAAAAGCCATTTAAGCCTTTTCACAGTGAGATCTATGCGATATGGCCGAGAAGTGTAATTTTGATGTTAACTCCCAAACCGCTGCGCAGAAGTAAACCAAACTTCACCCATTAGTGTATTGTATCACAATCTAGTAGTTACATGTGGAAATTTGGTTATAGGACATTTGATTTGAGCGCAATCCTCAAACTTAGGTCAAAAAAGCCATTTAAGCCTTTTCACAGTGAGATCTATGCGATATGGCCGAGAAATGTAATTTTGATGTTAACTCCCAAACCGCTGCGCAGAAGTCAACCAAACTTCACCCAATAGTGTATTGTATCACAATCTAGTAGTTACATTTGAAAATTTTGTTCTAGGAAATTTTGTTTGAGCGCAATCATCAAACTTAATTAAAAAAGTCATTTAAGCCTTTTCACAGTGAGATCTATGCAATATGGCCGAGAAATGTAATTTTGATGTTAACTCCCAAACCGCTGCGCAGAAGTCAACCAAACTTCACCCATTAGTGTATTTTATCACAATCTAGTAGTTACATGTGGAAATTTGGTTCTAGGACATTTGATTTGAGCGCAATCCTCAAACTTAGGTCAAAAAAGCCATTTAAGCCTTTTCACAGTGAGATCTATGCGATATGGCCGAGAAATGTAATTTTGATGTTCACTCCCAAACCGCTGCGCAGAAGTCAACCAAACTTCACCCATTAGTGTATTGTATCACAATCTAGTAGTTACATGTGGAAATTTGGTTATAGGACATTTGATTTGAGCGCAATCCTCAAACTTAGGTCAAAAAAGCCATTTAAGCCTTTTCACAGTGAGATCTATGCGATATGGCCGAGAAATGTAATTTTGATGTTAACTCCCAAACCGCTGCGCAGAAGTCAACCAAACTTCACCCATTAGTGTATTGTATCACAATCTAGTAGTTACATTTGAAAATTTTGTTCTAGGACATTTGGTTTGAGCGCAATCTTTAACCTTAGGTCAAAAAAGCCATTTAAGCCTTTTCACAGTGAGATCTATGCGATATGGCCGAGAAATGTAATTTTGATGTTAACTCCCAAACCGCTGCGCAGAAGTCAACCAAACTTCACCCAATAGTGTATTGTATCACAATCTAGTAGTTACATTTGAAAATTTTGTTCTAGGACATTTTGTTTGAACGCAATCATCAAACTTAATTAAAAAAGTCATTTAAGCCTTTTCACAGTGAGATCTATGCGATATGGCCGAGAAATGTAATTTTGATGTTAACTCCCAAACCGCTGCGCAGAAGTCAACCAAACTTCACCCAATAGTGTATTGTATCACAATCTAGTAGTTACATTTGAAAATTTTGTTCAAGGACATTTTGTTTGAACGCAATCATCAAACTTAATTAAAAAAGTCATTTAAGCCTTTTCACAGTGAGATCTATGCGATATGGCCGAGAAATGTAATTTTGATGTTAACTCCCAAACCGCTGCGCAGAAGTCAACCAAACTTCACCCATTAGTGTATTGTATCACAATCTAGTAGTTACATGTGGAAATTTGGTTATAGGACATTTGATTTGAGCGCAATCCTCAAACTTAGGTCAAAAAAGCCATTTAAGCCTTTTCACAGTGAGATCTATGCGATATGGCCGAGAAATGTAATTTTGATGTTAACTCCCAAACCGCTGCGCAGAAGTCAACCAAACTTCACCCAATAGTGTATTGTATCACAATCTAGTAGTTACATTTGAAAATTTTGTTCTAGGAAATTTTGTTTGAGCGCAATCATCAAACTTAATTAAAAAAGTCATTTAAGCCTTTTCACAGTGAGATCTATGCGATATGGCCGAGAAATGTAATTTTGATGTTAACTCCCAAACCGCTGCGCAAAAGTCAACCAAACTTCACCCATTAGTGTATTTTATCACAATCTAGTAGTTACATGTGGAAATTTGGTTCTAGGACATTTGATTTGAGCGCAATCCTCAAACTTAGATCAAAAAAGCCATTTAAGCCTTTTCACAGTGAGATCTATGCGATATGGCCGAGAAATGTAATTTTGATGTTCACTCCCAAACCGCTGCGCAGAAGTCAACCAAACGTCACCAATTAGTGTATTGTATCACAATCTAGTAGTTACATGTGGAAATTTGGTTATAGGACATTTGATTTGAGCGCAATCCTCAAACTTAGGTCAAAAAAGCCATTTAAGCCTTTTCACAGTGAGATCTATGCGATATGGCCGAGAAATGTAATTTTGATGTTAACTCCCAAACCGCTGCGCAGAAGTCAACCAAACTTCACCCATTAGTGTATTGTATCACAATCTAGTAGTTACATTTGAAAATTTCGTTCTAGGACATTTGGTTTGAGCGCAATCTTTAACCTTAGGTCAAAAAAGCCATTTAAGCCTTTTCACAGTGAGATCTATGCGATATGGCCGAGAAATGTAATTTTGATGTTAACTCCCAAACCGCTGCGCAGAAGTCAACCAAACTTCACCCAATAGTGTATTGTATCACAATCTAGTAGTTACATTTGAAAATTTTGTTCTAGGACATTTTGTTTGAACGCAATCATCAAACTTAATTAAAAAAGTCATTTAAGCCTTTTCACAGTGAGATCTATGCGATATGGCCGAGAAATGTAATTTTGATGTTAACTCCCAAACCGCTGCGCAGAAGTCAACCAAACTTCACCCAATAGTGTATTGTATCACAATCTAGTAGTTACATTTGAAAATTTTGTTCTAGGAAATTTTGTTTGAGCGCAATCATCAAACTTAATTAAAAAAGTCATTCAAGCCTTTTCACAGTGAGATCTATGCGATATGGCCGAGAAATGTAATTTTGATGTTAACTCCCAAACCGCTGCGCAGAAGTCAACCAAACTTCACCCATTAGTGTATTGTATCACAATCTAGTAGTTACATGTGGAAATTTGGTTCTAGGACATTTGATTTGAGCGCAATCCTCAAACTTAGGTCAAAAAAGCCATTTAAGCCTTTTCACAGTGAGATCTATGCGATATGGCCGAGAAATGTAATTTTGATGTTAACTCCCAAACCGCTGCGCAGAAGTCAACCAAACTTCACCCAATAGTGTATTGTATCACATTCTAGTAGTTACATTTGAAAATTTCGTTCTAGGACATTTGGTTTGAGCGCAATCCTCAAACTTAGGTCAAAAAAGCCATTTAAGCCTTTTCACAGTGAGATCTATGCGATATGGCCGAGAAATGTAATTTTGATGTTAACTCCCAAACCGCTGCGCAGAAGTCAACCAAACTTCACCCAATAGTGTATTGTATCACAATCTAGTAGTTACATTTGAAAATTTTGTTCTAGGACATTTTGTTTGAACGCAATCATCAAACTTAATTAAAAAAGTCATTTAAGCCTTTTCACAGTGAGATCTATGCGATATGGCCGAGAAATGTAATTTTGATGTTAACTCCCAAACCGCTGCGCAGAAGTCAACCAAACTTCACCCAATAGTGTATTGTATCACAATCTAGTAGTTACATTTGAAAATTTTGTTCTAGGAAATTTTGTTTGAGCGCAATCATCAAACTTAATTAAAAAAGTCATTCAAGCCTTTTCACAGTGAGATCTATGCGATATGGCC
The DNA here is from genome assembly GCF_030265065.1 of Corythoichthys intestinalis. Lineage (NCBI taxonomy): Eukaryota > Metazoa > Chordata > Actinopteri > Syngnathiformes > Syngnathidae > Corythoichthys > Corythoichthys intestinalis. The sequence goes on along the minus strand of NC_080398.1, from coordinate 66,019,477 downwards.
GAGAAATGTAATTTTGATGTTAACTCCCAAACCGCTGCGCAGAAGTCAACCAAACTTCACCCATTAGTGTATTGTATCACAATCTAGTAGTTACATGTGGAAATTTGGTTCTAGGACATTTGATTTGAGCGCAATCCTCAAACTTAGGTCAAAAAAGCCATTTAAGCCTTTTCACAGTGAGATCTATGCGATATGGCCGAGAAATGTAATTTTGATGTTAACTCCCAAACCGCTGCGCAGAAGTCAACCAAACTTCACCCAATAGTGTATTGTATCACATTCTAGTAGTTACATTTGAAAATTTCGTTCTAGGACATTTGGTTTGAGCGCAATCCTCAAACTTAGGTCAAAAAAGCCATTTAAGCCTTTTCACAGTGAGATCTATGCGATATGGCCGAGAAATGTAATTTTGATGTTAACTCCCAAACCGCTGCGCAGAAGTCAACCAAACTTCACCCAATAGTGTATTGTATCACAATCTAGTAGTTACATTTGAAAATTTTGTTCTAGGACATTTTGTTTGAACGCAATCATCAAACTTAATTAAAAAAGTCATTTAAGCCTTTTCACAGTCAGATCTATGCGATATGGCCGAGAAATGTAATTTTGATGTTAACTCCCAAACCGCTGCGCAGAAGTCAACCAAACTTCACCCAATAGTGTATTGTATCACAATCTAGTAGTTACATTTGAAAATTTTGTTCTAGGACATTTTGTTTGAGCGCAATCCTCAAACTTAGGTCAAAAAAGCCATTTAAGCCTTTTCACAGTGAGATCTATGCGATATGGCCGAGAAATGTAATTTTGATGTTAACTCCCAAACCGCTGCGCAGAAGTCAACCAAACTTCACCCAATAGTGTATTGTATCACAATCTAGTAGTTACATTTGAAAATTTTGTTCTAGGACATTTTGTTTGAACGCAATCATCAAACTTAATTAAAAAAGTCATTTAAGCCTTTTCACAGTGAGATCTATGCGATATGGCCGAGAAATGTAATTTTGATGTTAACTCCCAAACCTCTGCGCAGAAGTCAACCAAACTTCACCCAATAGTGTATTGTATCACAATCTAGTAGTTACATTTGAAAATTTTGTTCTAGGAAATTTTGTTTGAGCGCAATCATCAAACTTAATTAAAAAAGTCATTTAAGCCTTTTCACAGTGAGATCTATGCGATATGGCCGAGAAATGTAATTTTGATGTTAACTCCCAAACCGCTTCGCAGAAGTCAACCAAACTTCACCCATTAGTGTATTTTATCACAATCTAGTAGTTACATGTGGAAATTTGGTTCTAGGACATTTGATTTGAGCGCAATCCTCAAACTTAGGTCAAAAAAGCCATTTAAGCCTTTTCACAGTGAGATCTATGCGATATGGCCGAGAAATGTAATTTTGATGTTAACTCCCAAACCGCTGCGCAGAAGTCAACCAAACTTCACCCAATAGTGTATTGTATCACAATCTAGTAGTTACATTTAAAAATTTTGTTCTAGGACATTTTGTTTGAACGCAATCATCAAACTTAATTAAAAAAGTCATTTAAGCCTTTTCACAGTGAGATCTATGCGATATGGCCGAGAAATGTAATTTTGATGTTAACTCCCAAACCGCTGCGCAGAAGTCAACCAAACTTCACCCATTAGTGTATTGTATCACCATCTAGTAGTTACATGTGGAAATTTGGTTATAGGACATTTGATTTGAGCGCAATCCTCAAACTTAGGTTAAAAAAGCCATTTAAGCCTTTTCACAGTGAGATCTATGCGATATGGCCGAGAAATGTAATTTTGATGTTAACTCCCAAACCGCTGCGCAGAAGTCAACCAAACTTCACCCAATAGTGTATTGTATCACAATCTAGTAGTTACATTTGAAAATTTTGTTCTAGGAAATTTTGTTTGAGCGCAATCATCAAACTTAATTAAAAAAGTCATTTAAGCCTTTTCACAGTGAGATCTATGCGATATGGCCGAGAAATGTAATTTTGATGTTAACTCCCAAACCGCTGCGCAGAAGTCAACCAAACTTCACCCATTAGTGTATTTTATCACAATCTAGTAGTTACATGTGGAAATTTGGTTCTAGGACATTTGATTTGAGCGCAATCCTCAAACTTAGGTCAAAAAAGCCATTTAAGCCTTTTCACAGTGAGATCTATGCGATATGGCCGAGAAATGTAATTTTGATGTTCACTCCCAAACCGCTGCGCAGAAGTCAACCAAACTTCACCCAATAGTGTATTGTATCACAATCTAGTAGTTACATTTGAAAATTTTGTTCTAGGAAATTTTGTTTGAGCGCAATCATCAAACTTAATTAAAAAAGTCATTTAAGCCTTTTCACAGTGAGATCTATGCGATATGGCCGAGAAATGTAATTTTGATGTTAACTCCCAAACCGCTGCGCAGAAGTCAACCAAACTTCACCCATTAGTGTATTTTATCACAATCTAGTAGTTACATGTGGAAATTTGGTTCTAGGACATTTGATTTGAGCGCAATCCTCAAACTTAGGTCAAAAAAGCCATTTAAGCCTTTTCACAGTGAGATCTATGCGATATGGCCGAGAAATGTAATTTTGATGTTAACTCCCAAACCGCTGCGCAGAAGTCAACCAAACTTCACCCAATAGTGTATTGTATCACATTCTAGTAGTTACATTTGAAAATTTCGTTCTAGGACATTTGGTTTGAGCGCAATCCTCAAACTTAGGTCAAAAAAGCCATTTAAGCCTTTTCACAGTGAGATCTATGCGATATGGCCGAGAAATGTAATTTTGATGTTAACTCCCAAACCGCTGCGCAGAAGTCAACCAAACTTCACCCAATAGTGTATTGTATCACAATCTAGTAGTTACATTTGAAAATTTTGTTCTAGGACATTTTGTTTGAACGCAATCATCAAACTTAATTAAAAAAGTCATTTAAGCCTTTTCACAGTGAGATCTATGCGATATGGCCGAGAAATGTAATTTTGATGTTAACTCCCAAACCGCTGCGCAGAAGTCAACCAAACTTCACCCAATAGTGTATTGTATCACAATCTAGTAGTTACATTTGAAAATTTTGTTCTAGGACATTTTGTTTGAGCGCAATCCTCAAACTTAGGTCAAAAAAGCCATTTAAGCCTTTTCACAGTGAGATCTATGCGATATGGCCGAGAAATGTAATTTTGATGTTAACTCCCAAACCGCTGCGCAGAAGTCAACCAAACTTCACCCAATAGTGTATTGTATCACAATCTAGTAGTTACATTTAAAAATTTTGTTCTAGGACATTTTGTTTGAACGCAATCATCAAACTTAATTAAAAAAGTCATTTAAGCCTTTTCACAGTGAGATCTATGCGATATGGCCGAGAAATGTAATTTTGATGTTAACTCCCAAACCTCTGCGCAGAAGTCAACCAAACTTCACCCAATAGTGTATTGTATCACAATCTAGTAGTTACATTTGAAAATTCTGTTCTAGGAAATTTTGTTTGAGCGCAATCATCAAACTTAATTAAAAAAGTCATTTAAGCCTTTTCACAGTGAGATCTATGCGATATGGCCGAGAAATGTAATTTTGATGTTAACTCCCAAACCGCTTCGCAGAAGTCAACCAAACTTCACCCATTAGTGTATTTTATCACAATCTAGTAGTTACATGTGGAAATTTGGTTCTAGGACATTTGATTTGAGCGCAATCCTCAAACTTAGGTCAAAAAAGCCATTTAAGCCTTTTCACAGTGAGATCTATGCGATATGGCCGAGAAATGTAATTTTGATGTTAACTCCCAAACCGCTGCGCAGAAGTCAACCAAACTTCACCCAATAGTGTATTGTATCACAATCTAGTAGTTACATTTAAAAATTTTGTTCTAGGACATTTTGTTTGAACGCAATCATCAAACTTAATTAAAAAAGTCATTTAAGCCTTTTCACAGTGAGATCTATGCGATATGGCCGAGAAATGTAATTTTGATGTTAACTCCCAAACCGCTGCGCAGAAGTCAACCAAACTTCACCCATTAGTGTATTGTATCACAATCTAGTAGTTACATGTGGAAATTTGGTTATAGGACATTTGATTTGAGCGCAATCCTCAAACTTAGGTCAAAAAAGCCATTTAAGCCTTTTCACAGTGAGATCTATGCGATATGGCCGAGAAATGTAATTTTGATGTTAACTCCCAAACCGCTGCGCAGAAGTCAACCAAACTTCACCCAATAGTGTATTGTATCACAATCTAGTAGTTACATTTAAAATTTTGTTCTAGGAAATTTTGTTTGAGCGCAATCATCAAACTTAATTAAAAAAGTCATTTAAGCCTTTTCACAGTGAGATCTATGCGATATGGCCGAGAAATGTAATTTTGATGTTAACTCCCAAACCGCTGCGCAGAAGTCAACCAAACTTCACCCATTAGTGTATTTTATCACAATCTAGTAGTTACATGTGGAAATTTGGTTCTAGGACATTTGATTTGAGCGCAATCCTCAAACTTAGGTCAAAAAAGCCATTTAAGCCTTTTCACAGTGAGATCTATGCGATATAGCCGAGAAATGTAATTTTGATGTTCACTCCCAAACCGCTGCGCAGAAGTCAACCAAACTTCACCCAATAGTGTATTGTATCACAATCTAGTAGTTACATTTTTAAATTTTGTTCTAGGAAATTTTGTTTGAGCGCAATCATCAAACTTAATTAAAAAAGTCATTTAAGCCTTTTCACAGTGAGATCTATGCGATATGGCCGAGAAATGTAATTTTGATGTTAACTCCCAAACCGCTGCGCAGAAGTCAACCAAACTTCACCCATTAGTGTATTTTATCACAATCTAGTAGTTACATGTGGAAATTTGGTTCTAGGACATTTGATTTGAGCGCAATCCTCAAACTTAGGTCAAAAAAGCCATTTAAGCCTTTTCACAGTGAGATCTATGCGATATGGCCGAGAAATGTAATTTTGATGTTAACTCCCAAACCGCTGCGCAGAAGTCAACCAAACTTCACCCAATAGTGTATTGTATCACATTCTAGTAGTTACATTTGAAAATTTCGTTCTAGGACATTTGGTTTGAGCGCAATCCTCAAACTTAGGTCAAAAAAGCCATTTAAGCCTTTTCACAGTGAGATCTATGCGATATGGCCGAGAAATGTAATTTTGATGTTAACTCCCAAACCGCTGCGCAGAAGTCAACCAAACTTCACCCAATAGTGTATTGTATCACAATCTAGTAGTTACATTTGAAAATTTTGTTCTAGGAAATTTTGTTTGAACGCAATCATCAAACTTAATTAAAAAAGTCATTTAAGCCTTTTCACAGTGAGATCTATGCGATATGGCCGAGAAATGTAATTTTGATGTTAACTCCCAAACCGCTGCGCAGAAGTCAACCAAACTTCACCCAATAGTGTATTGTATCACATTCTAGTAGTTACATTTGAAAATTTCGTTCAAGGACATTTGGTTTGAGCGCAATTATTAAACTTAGGTCAAAAAAGCCATTTAAGCCTTTTCACAGTGAGATCTATGCGATATGGCCGAGAAGTGTAATTTTGATGTTAACTCCCAAACCGCTGCGCAGAAGTAAACCAAACTTCACCCATTAGTGTATTGTATCACAATCTAGTAGTTACATGTGGAAATTTGGTTATAGGACATTTGATTTGAGCGCAATCCTCAAACTTAGGTCAAAAAAGCCATTTAAGCCTTTTCACAGTGAGATCTATGCGATATGGCCGAGAAATGTAATTTTGATGTTAACTCCCAAACCGCTGCGCAGAAGTCAACCAAACTTCACCCAATAGTGTATTGTATCACATTCTAGTAGTTACATTTGAAAATTTCGTTCTAGGACATTTGGTTTGAGCGCAATCATCAAACTTAATTAAAAAAGTCATTTAAGCCTTTTCACAGTGAGATATATGCGATATGGCCGAGAAATGTAATTTTGATGTTCACTCCCAAACCGCTGCGCAGAAGACAACCAAACTTCACCCATTAGTGTATTGTATCACAATCTAGTAGTTACATGTGGAAATTTGGTTATAGGACATTTGATTTGAGCGCAATCCTCAAACTTAGGTCAAAAAAGCCATTTAAGCCTTTTCACAGTGAGATCTATGCGATATGGCCGAGAAATGTAATTTTGATGTTAACTCCCAAACCGCTGCGCAGAATTCAACCAAACTTCACCCATTAGTGTATTGTATCACAATCTAGTAGTTACATTTGAAAATTTCGTTCTAGGACATTTGGTTTGAGCGCAATCTTTAAACTTAGGTCAAAAAAGCCATTTAAGCCTTTTCACAGTGAGATCTATGCGATATGGCCGAGAAATGTAATTTTGATAACTCCCAAACCGCTGCGCAGAAGTCAACCAAACTTCACCCAATAGTGTATTGTATCACAATCTAGTAGTTACATTTGAAAATTTTGTTCTAGGACATTTTGTTTGAACGCAATCATCAAACTTAATTAAAAAAGTCATTTAAGCCTTTTCACAGTGAGATCTATGCGATATGGCCGAGAAATGTAATTTTGATGTTAACTCCCAAACCGCTGCGCAGAAGTCAACCAAACTTCACCCAATAGTGTATTGTATCACAATCTAGTAGTTACATTTGAAAATTTTGTTCTAGGACATTTTGTTTGAACGCAATCATCAAACTTAATTAAAAAAGTCATTTAAGCCTTTTCACAGTGAGATCTATGCGATATGGCCGAGAAATGTAATTTTGATGTTAACTCCCAAACCGCTGCGCAGAAGTCAACCAAACTTCACCCATTAGTGTATTGTATCACAATCTAGTAGTTACATGTGGAAATTTGGTTATAGGACATTTGATTTGAGCGCAATCCTCAAACTTAGGTCAAAAAAGCCATTTAAGCCTTTTCACAGTGAGATCTATGCGATATGGCCGAGAAATGTAATTTTGATGTTAACTCCCAAACCGCTGCGCAGAAGTCAACCAAACTTCACCCAATAGTGTATTGTATCACAATCTAGTAGTTACATTTGAAAATTTTGTTCTAGGAAATTTTGTTTGAGCGCAATCATCAAACTTAATTAAAAAAGTCATTTAAGCCTTTTCACAGTGAGATCTATGCGATATGGCCGAGAAATGTAATTTTGATGTTAACTCCCAAACCGCTGCGCAGAAGTCAACCAAACTTCACCCATTAGTGTATTTTATCACAATCTAGTAGTTACATGTGGAAATTTGGTTCTAGGACATTTGATTTGAGCGCAATCCTCAAACTTAGGTCAAAAAAGCCATTTAAGCCTTTTCACAGTGAGATCTATGCGATATGGCCGAGAAATGTAATTTTGATGTTAACTCCCAAACCGCTGCGCAGAAGTCAACCAAACTTCACCCAATAGTGTATTGTATCACAATCTAGTAGTTACATTTGAAAATTTTGTTCTAGGAAATTTTGTTTGAGCGCAATCATCAAACTTAATTAAAAAAGTCATTTAAGCCTTTTCACAGTGAGATCTATGCGATATGGCCGAGAAATGTAATTTTGATGTTAACTCCCAAACCGCTGCGCAGAAGTCAACCAAACTTCACCCATTAGTGTATTTTATCACAATCTAGTAGTTACATGTGGAAATTTGGTTCTAGGACATTTGATTTGAGCGCAATCCTCAAACTTAGATCAAAAAAGCCATTTAAGCCTTTTCACAGTGAGATCTATGCGATATGGCCGAGAAATGTAATTTTGATGTTCACTCCCAAACCGCTGCGCAGAAGTCAACCAAACTTCACCAATTAGTGTATTGTATCACAATCTAGTAGTTACATGTGGAAATTTGGTTATAGGACATTTGATTTGAGCGCAATCCTCAAACTTAGGTCAAAAAAGCCATTTAAGCCTTTTCACAGTGAGATCTATGCGATATGGCCGAGAAATGTAATTTTGATGTTAACTCCCAAACCACTGCGCAGAAGTCAACCAAACTTCACCCATTAGTGTATTGTATCACAATCTAGTAGTTACATTTGAAAATTTCGTTCTAGGACATTTGGTTTGAGCGCAATCTTTAACCTTAGGTCAAAAAAGCCATTTAAGCCTTTTCACAGTGAGATCTATGCGATATGGCCGAGAAATGTAATTTTGATGTTAACTCCCAAACCGCTGCGCAGAAGTCAACCAAACTTCACCCAATAGTGTATTGTATCACAATCTAGTAGTTACATTTGAAAATTTTGTTCTAGGACATTTTGTTTGAACGCAATCATCAAACTTAATTAAAAAAGTCATTTAAGCCTTTTCACAGTGAGATCTATGCGATATGGCCGAGAAATGTAATTTTGATGTTAACTCCCAAACCGCTGCGCAGAAGTCAACCAAACTTCACCCAATAGTGTATTGTATCACAATCTAGTAGTTACATTTGAAAATTTTGTTCTAGGAAATTTTGTTTGAGCGCAATCATCAAACTTAATTAAAAAAGTCATTCAAGCCTTTTCACAGTGAGATCTATGCGATATGGCCGAGAAATGTAATTTTGATGTTAACTCCCAAACCGCTGCGCAGAAGTCAACCAAACTTCACCCATTAGTGTATTGTATCACAATCTAGTAGTTACATGTGGAAATTTGGTTCTAGGACATTTGATTTGAGCGCAATCCTCAAACTTAGGTCAAAAAAGCCATTTAAGCCTTTTCACAGTGAGATCTATGCGATATGGCCGAGAAATGTAATTTTGATGTTAACTCCCAAACCGCTGCGCAGAAGTCAACCAAACTTCACCCAATAGTGTATTGTATCACATTCTAGTAGTTACATTTGAAAATTTCGTTCTAGGACATTTGGTTTGAGCGCAATCCTCAAACTTAGGTCAAAAAAGCCATTTAAGCCTTTTCACAGTGAGATCTATGCGATATGGCCGAGAAATGTAATTTTGATGTTAACTCCCAAACCGCTGCGCAGAAGTCAACCAAACTTCACCCAATAGTGTATTGTATCACAATCTAGTAGTTACATTTGAAAATTTTGTTCTAGGACATTTTGTTTGAACGCAATCATCAAACTTAATTAAAAAAGTCATTTAAGCCTTTTCACAGTGAGATCTATGCGATATGGCCGAGAAATGTAATTTTGATGTTAACTCCCAAACCGCTGCGCAGAAGTCAACCAAACTTCACCCAATAGTGTATTGTATCACAATCTAGTAGTTACATTTGAAAATTTTGTTCTAGGAAATTTTGTTTGAGCGCAATCATCAAACTTAATTAAAAAAGTCATTCAAGCCTTTTCACAGTGAGATCTATGCGATATGGCCGAGAAATGTAATTTTGATGTTAACTCCCAAACCGCTGCGCAGAAGTCAACCAAACTTCACCCATTAGTGTATTGTATCACAATCTAGTAGTTACATGTGGAAATTTGGTTCTAGGACATTTGATTTGAGCGCAATCCTCAAACTTAGGTCAAAAAAGCCATTTAAGCCTTTTCACAGTGAGATCTATGCGATATGGCCGAGAAATGTAATTTTGATGTTAACTCCCAAACCGCTGCGCAGAAGTCAACCAAACTTCACCCAATAGTGTATTGTATCACATTCTAGTAGTTACATTTGAAAATTTCGTTCTAGGACATTTGGTTTGAGCGCAATCCTCAAACTTAGGTCAAAAAAGCCATTTAAGCCTTTTCACAGTGAGATCTATGCGATATGGCCGAGAAATGTAATTTTGATGTTAACTCCCAAACCGCTGCGCAGAAGTCAACCAAACTTCACCCAATAGTGTATTGTATCACAATCTAGTAGTTACATTTGAAAATTTTGTTCTAGGACATTTTGTTTGAACGCAATCATCAAACTTAATTAAAAAAGTCATTTAAGCCTTTTCACAGTCAGATCTATGCGATATGGCCGAGAAATGTAATTTTGATGTTAACTCCCAAACCGCTGCGCAGAAGTCAACCAAACTTCACCCAATAGTGTATTGTATCACAATCTAGTAGTTACATTTGAAAATTTTGTTCTAGGACATTTTGTTTGAGCGCAATCCTCAAACTTAGGTCAAAAAAGCCATTTAAGCCTTTTCACAGTGAGATCTATGCGATATGGCCGAGAAATGTAATTTTGATGTTAACTCCCAAACCGCTGCGCAGAAGTCAACCAAACTTCACCCAATAGTGTATTGTATCACAATCTAGTAGTTACATTTGAAAATTTTGTTCTAGGACATTTTGTTTGAACGCAATCATCAAACTTAATTAAAAAAGTCATTTAAGCCTTTTCACAGTGAGATCTATGCGATATGGCCGAGAAATGTAATTTTGATGTTAACTCCCAAACCTCTGCGCAGAAGTCAACCAAACTTCACCCAATAGTGTATTGTATCACAATCTAGTAGTTACATTTGAAAATTTTGTTCTAGGAAATTTTGTTTGAGCGCAATCATCAAACTTAATTAAAAAAGTCATTTAAGCCTTTTCACAGTGAGATCTATGCGATATGGCCGAGAAATGTAATTTTGATGTTAACTCCCAAACCGCTTCGCAGAAGTCAACCAAACTTCACCCATTAGTGTATTTTATCACAATCTAGTAGTTACATGTGGAAATTTGGTTCTAGGACATTTGATTTGAGCGCAATCCTCAAACTTAGGTCAAAAAAGCCATTTAAGCCTTTTCACAGTGAGATCTATGCGATATGGCCGAGAAATGTAATTTTGATGTTAACTCCCAAACCGCTGCGCAGAAGTCAACCAAACTTCACCCAATAGTGTATTGTATCACAATCTAGTAGTTACATTTAAAAATTTTGTTCTAGGACATTTTGTTTGAACGCAATCATCAAACTTAATTAAAAAAGTCATTTAAGCCTTTTCACAGTGAGATCTATGCGATATGGCCGAGAAATGTAATTTTGATGTTAACTCCCAAACCGCTGCGCAGAAGTCAACCAAACTTCACCCATTAGTGTATTGTATCACCATCTAGTAGTTACATGTGGAAATTTGGTTATAGGACATTTGATTTGAGCGCAATCCTCAAACTTAGGTCAAAAAAGCCATTTAAGCCTTTTCACAGTGAGATCTATGCGATATGGCCGAGAAATGTAATTTTGATGTTAACTCCCAAACCGCTGCGCAGAAGTCAACCAAACTTCACCCAATAGTGTATTGTATCACAATCTAGTAGTTACATTTGAAAATTTTGTTCTAGGAAATTTTGTTTGAGCGCAATCATCAAACTTAATTAAAAAAGTCATTTAAGCCTTTTCACAGTGAGATCTATGCGATATGGCCGAGAAATGTAATTTTGATGTTAACTCCCAAACCGCTGCGCAGAAGTCAACCAAACTTCACCCATTAGTGTATTTTATCACAATCTAGTAGTTACATGTGGAAATTTGGTTCTAGGACATTTGATTTGAGCGCAATCCTCAAACTTAGGTCAAAAAAGCCATTTAAGCCTTTTCACAGTGAGATCTATGCGATATGGCCGAGAAATGTAATTTTGATGTTCACTCCCAAACCGCTGCGCAGAAGTCAACCAAACTTCACCCAATAGTGTATTGTATCACAATCTAGTAGTTACATTTGAAAATTTTGTTCTAGGAAATTTTGTTTGAGCGCAATCATCAAACTTAATTAAAAAAGTCATTTAAGCCTTTTCACAGTGAGATCTATGCGATATGGCCGAGAAATGTAATTTTGATGTTAACTCCCAAACCGCTGCGCAGAAGTCAACCAAACTTCACCCATTAGTGTATTTTATCACAATCTAGTAGTTACATGTGGAAATTTGGTTCTAGGACATTTGATTTGAGCGCAATCCTCAAACTTAGGTCAAAAAAGCCATTTAAGCCTTTTCACAGTGAGATCTATGCGATATGGCCGAGAAATGTAATTTTGATGTTAACTCCCAAACCGCTGCGCAGAAGTCAACCAAACTTCACCCAATAGTGTATTGTATCACATTCTAGTAGTTACATTTGAAAATTTCGTTCTAGGACATTTGGTTTGAGCGCAATCCTCAAACTTAGGTCAAAAAAGCCATTTAAGCCTTTTCACAGTGAGATCTATGCGATATGGCCGAGAAATGTAATTTTGATGTTAACTCCCAAACCGCTGCGCAGAAGTCAACCAAACTTCACCCAATAGTGTATTGTATCACAATCTAGTAGTTACATTTGAAAATTTTGTTCTAGGACATTTTGTTTGAACGCAATCATCAAACTTAATTAAAAAAGTCATTTAAGCCTTTTCACAGTGAGATCTATGCGATATGGCCGAGAAATGTAATTTTGATGTTAACTCCCAAACCGCTGCGCAGAAGTCAACCAAACTTCACCCAATAGTGTATTGTATCACAATCTAGTAGTTACATTTGAAAATTTTGTTCTAGGACATTTTGTTTGAGCGCAATCCTCAAACTTAGGTCAAAAAAGCCATTTAAGCCTTTTCACAGTGAGATCTATGCGATATGGCCGAGAAATGTAATTTTGATAACTCCCAAACCGCTGCGCAGAAGTCAACCAAACTTCACCCAATAGTGTATTGTATCACAATCTAGTAGTTACATTTAAAAATTTTGTTCTAGGACATTTTGTTTGAACGCAATCATCAAACTTAATTAAAAAAGTCATTTAAGCCTTTTCACAGTGAGATCTATGCGATATGGCCGAGAAATGTAATTTTGATGTTAACTCCCAAACCTCTGCGCAGAAGTCAACCAAACTTCACCCAATAGTGTATTGTATCACAATCTAGTAGTTACATTTGAAAATTCTGTTCTAGGAAATTTTGTTTGAGCGCAATCATCAAACTTAATTAAAAAAGTCATTTAAGCCTTTTCACAGTGAGATCTATGCGATATGGCCGAGAAATGTAATTTTGATGTTAACTCCCAAACCGCTTCGCAGAAGTCAACCAAACTTCACCCATTAGTGTATTTTATCACAATCTAGTAGTTACATGTGGAAATTTGGTTCTAGGACATTTGATTTGAGCGCAATCCTCAAACTTAGGTCAAAAAAGCCATTTAAGCCTTTTCACAGTGAGATCTATGCGATATGGCCGAGAAATGTAATTTTGATGTTAACTCCCAAACCGCTGCGCAGAAGTCAACCAAACTTCACCCAATAGTGTATTGTATCACAATCTAGTAGTTACATTTAAAAATTTTGTTCTAGGACATTTTGTTTGAACGCAATCATCAAACTTAATTAAAAAAGTCATTTAAGCCTTTTCACAGTGAGATCTATGCGATATGGCCGAGAAATGTAATTTTGATGTTAACTCCCAAACCGCTGCGCAGAAGTCAACCAAACTTCACCCATTAGTGTATTGTATCACAATCTAGTAGTTACATGTGGAAATTTGGTTATAGGACATTTGATTTGAGCGCAATCCTCAAACTTAGGTCAAAAAAGCCATTTAAGCCTTTTCACAGTGAGATCTATGCGATATGGCCGAGAAATGTAATTTTGATGTTAACTCCCAAACCGCTGCGCAGAAGTCAACCAAACTTCACCCAATAGTGTATTGTATCACAATCTAGTAGTTACATTTAAAATTTTGTTCTAGGAAATTTTGTTTGAGCGCAATCATCAAACTTAATTAAAAAAGTCATTTAAGCCTTTTCACAGTGAGATCTATGCGATATGGCCGAGAAATGTAATTTTGACATTAACTCCCAAACCGCTGCGCAGAAGTCAACCAAACTTCACCCATTAGTGTATTTTATCACAATCTAGTAGTTACATGTGGAAATTTGGTTCTAGGACATTTGATTTGAGCGCAATCCTCAAACTTAGGTCAAAAAAGCCATTTAAGCCTTTTCACAGTGAGATCTATGCGATATAGCCGAGAAATGTAATTTTGATGTTCACTCCCAAACCGCTGCGCAGAAGTCAACCAAACTTCACCCAATAGTGTATTGTATCACAATCTAGTAGTTACATTTTTAAATTTTGTTCTAGGAAATTTTGTTTGAGCGCAATCATCAAACTTAATTAAAAAAGTCATTTAAGCCTTTTCACAGTGAGATCTATGCGATATGGCCGAGAAATGTAATTTTGATGTTAACTCCCAAACCGCTGCGCAGAAGTCAACCAAACTTCACCCATTAGTGTATTTTATCACAATCTAGTAGTTACATGTGGAAATTTGGTTCTAGGACATTTGATTTGAGCGCAATCCTCAAACTTAGGTCAAAAAAGCCATTTAAGCCTTTTCACAGTGAGATCTATGCGATATGGCCGAGAAATGTAATTTTGATGTTAACTCCCAAACCGCTGCGCAGAAGTCAACCAAACTTCACCCAATAGTGTATTGTATCACATTCTAGTAGTTACATTTGAAAATTTCGTTCTAGGACATTTGGTTTGAGCGCAATCCTCAAACTTAGGTCAAAAAAGCCATTTAAGCCTTTTCACAGTGAGATCTATGCGATATGGCCGAGAAATGTAATTTTGATGTTAACTCCCAAACCGCTGCGCAGAAGTCAACCAAACTTCACCCAATAGTGTATTGTATCACAATCTAGTAGTTACATTTGAAAATTTTGTTCTAGGAAATTTTGTTTGAACGCAATCATCAAACTTAATTAAAAAAGTCATTTAAGCCTTTTCACAGTGAGATCTATGCGATATGGCCGAGAAATGTAATTTTGATGTTAACTCCCAAACCGCTGCGCAGAAGTCAACCAAACTTCACCCAATAGTGTATTGTATCACATTCTAGTAGTTACATTTGAAAATTTCGTTCAAGGACATTTGGTTTGAGCGCAATTATTAAACTTAGGTCAAAAAAGCCATTTAAGCCTTTTCACAGTGAGATCTATGCGATATGGCCGAGAAGTGTAATTTTGATGTTAACTCCCAAACCGCTGCGCAGAAGTAAACCAAACTTCACCCATTAGTGTATTGTATCACAATCTAGTAGTTACATGTGGAAATTTGGTTATAGGACATTTGATTTGAGCGCAATCCTCAAACTTAGGTCAAAAAAGCCATTTAAGCCTTTTCACAGTGAGATCTATGCGATATGGCCGAGAAATGTAATTTTGATGTTAACTCCCAAACCGCTGCGCAGAAGTCAACCAAACTTCACCCAATAGTGTATTGTATCACATTCTAGTAGTTACATTTGAAAATTTCGTTCTAGGACATTTGGTTTGAGCGCAATCATCAAACTTAATTAAAAAAGTCATTTAAGCCTTTTCACAGTGAGATATATGCGATATGGCCGAGAAATGTAATTTTGATGTTCACTCCCAAACCGCTGCGCAGAAGACAACCAAACTTCACCCATTAGTGTATTGTATCACAATCTAGTAGTTACATGTGGAAATTTGGTTATAGGACATTTGATTTGAGCGCAATCCTCAAACTTAGGTCAAAAAAGCCATTTAAGCCTTTTCACAGTGAGATCTATGCGATATGGCCGAGAAATGTAATTTTGATGTTAACTCCCAAACCGCTGCGCAGAATTCAACCAAACTTCACCCATTAGTGTATTGTATCACAATCTAGTAGTTACATTTGAAAATTTCGTTCTAGGACATTTGGTTTGAGCGCAATCTTTAAACTTAGGTCAAAAAAGCCATTTAAGCCTTTTCACAGTGAGATCTATGCGATATGGCCGAGAAATGTAATTTTGATAACTCCCAAACCGCTGCGCAGAAGTCAACCAAACTTCACCCAATAGTGTATTGTATCACAATCTAGTAGTTACATTTGAAAATTTTGTTCTAGGACATTTTGTTTGAACGCAATCATCAAACTTAATTAAAAAAGTCATTTAAGCCTTTTCACAGTGAGATCTATGCGATATGGCCGAGAAATGTAATTTTGATGTTAACTCCCAAACCGCTGCGCAGAAGTCAACCAAACTTCACCCAATAGTGTATTGTATCACAATCTAGTAGTTACATTTGAAAATTTTGTTCTAGGACATTTTGTTTGAACGCAATCATCAAACTTAATTAAAAAAGTCATTTAAGCCTTTTCACAGTGAGATCTATGCGATATGGCCGAGAAATGTAATTTTGATGTTAACTCCCAAACCGCTGCGCAGAAGTCAACCAAACTTCACCCATTAGTGTATTGTATCACAATCTAGTAGTTACATGTGGAAATTTGGTTATAGGACATTTGATTTGAGCGCAATCCTCAAACTTAGGTCAAAAAAGCCATTTAAGCCTTTTCACAGTGAGATCTATGCGATATGGCCGAGAAATGTAATTTTGATGTTAACTCCCAAACCGCTGCGCAGAAGTCAACCAAACTTCACCCAATAGTGTATTGTATCACAATCTAGTAGTTACATTTGAAAATTTTGTTCTAGGAAATTTTGTTTGAGCGCAATCATCAAACTTAATTAAAAAAGTCATTTAAGCCTTTTCACAGTGAGATCTATGCGATATGGCCGAGAAATGTAATTTTGATGTTAACTCCCAAACCGCTGCGCAGAAGTCAACCAAACTTCACCCATTAGTGTATTTTATCACAATCTAGTAGTTACATGTGGAAATTTGGTTCTAGGACATTTGATTTGAGCGCAATCCTCAAACTTAGGTCAAAAAAGCCATTTAAGCCTTTTCACAGTGAGATCTATGCGATATGGCCGAGAAATGTAATTTTGATGTTCACTCCCAAACCGCTGCGCAGAAGTCAACCAAACTTCACCCATTAGTGTATTGTATCACAATCTAGTAGTTACATGTGGAAATTTGGTTATAGGACATTTGATTTGAGCGCAATCCTCAAACTTAGGTCAAAAAAGCCATTTAAGCCTTTTCACAGTGAGATCTATGCGATATGGCCGAGAAATGTAATTTTGATGTTAACTCCCAAACCGCTGCGCAGAAGTCAACCAGACTTCACCCAATAGTGTATTGTATCACATTCTAGTAGTTACATTTGAAAATTTCGTTCTAGGACATTTGGTTTGAGCGCAATCCTCAAACTTAGGTCAAAAAAGCCATTTAAGCCTTTTCACAGTGAGATCTATGCGATATGGCCGAGAAATGTAATTTTGATGTTAACTCCCAAACCGCTGCGCAGAAGTCAACCAAACTTCACCCAATAGTGTATTGTATCACAATCTAGTAGTTACATTTAAAAATTTTGTTCTAGGACATTTTGTTTGAACGCAATCATCAAACTTAATTAAAAAAGTCATTTAAGCCTTTTCACAGTGAGATCTATGCGATATGGCCGAGAAATGTAATTTTGATGTTAACTCCCAAACCGCTGCGCAGAAGTCAACCAAACTTCACCCAATAGTGTATTGTATCACAATCTAGTAGTTACATTTGAAAATTTTGTTCTAGGACATTTTGTTTGAGCGCAATCCTCAAACTTAGGTCAAAAAAGCCATTTAAGCCTTTTCACAGTGAGATCTATGCGATATGGCCGAGAAATGTAATTTTGATGTTAACTCCCAAACCGCTGCGCAGAAGTCAACCAAACTTCACCCAATAGTGTATTGTATCACAATCTAGTAGTTACATTTGAAAATTTTGTTCTAGGACATTTTGTTTGAACGCAATCATCAAACTTAATTAAAAAAGTCATTTAAGCCTTTTCACAGTGAGATCTATGCGATATGGCCGAGAAATGTAATTTTGATGTTAACTCCCAAACCTCTGCGCAGAAGTCAACCAAACTTCACCCAATAGTGTATTGTATCACAATCTAGTAGTTACATTTGAAAATTTTGTTCTAGGAAATTTTGTTTGAGCGCAATCATCAAACTTAATTAAAAAAGTCATTTAAGCCTTTTCACAGTGAGATCTATGCGATATGGCCGAGAAATGTAATTTTGATGTTAACTCCCAAACCGCTTCGCAGAAGTCAACCGAACTTCACCCATTAGTGTATTTTATCACAATCTAGTAGTTACATGTGGAAATTTGGTTCTAGGACATTTGATTTGAGCGCAATCCTCAAACTTAGGTCAAAAAAGCCATTTAAGCCTTTTCACAGTGAGATCTATGCGATATGGCCGAGAAATGTAATTTTGATGTTAACTCCCAAACCGCTGCGCAGAAGTCAACCAAACTTCACCCAATAGTGTATTGTATCACAATCTAGTAGTTACATTTAAAAATTTTGTTCTAGGACATTTTGTTTGAACGCAATCATCAAACTTAATTAAAAAAGTCATTTAAGCCTTTTCACAGTGAGATCTATGCGATATGGCCGAGAAATGTAATTTTGATGTTAACTCCCAAACCGCTGCGCAGAAGTCAACCAAACTTCACCCATTAGTGTATTGTATCACAATCTAGTAGTTACATGTGGAAATTTGGTTATAGGACATTTGATTTGAGCGCAATCCTCAAACTTAGGTCAAAAAAGCCATTTAAGCCTTTTAACAGTGAGATCTATGCGATATGGCCGAGAAATGTAATTTTGATGTTAACTCCCAAACCGCTGCGCAGAAGTCAACCAAACTTCACCCAATAGTGTATTGTATCACAATCTAGTAGTTACATTTGAAAATTTTGTTCTAGGAAATTTTGTTTGAGCGCAATCATCAAACTTAATTAAAAAAGTCATTTAAGCCTTTTCACAGTGAGATCTATGCGATATGGCCGAGAAATGTAATTTTGATGTTAACTCCCAAACCGCTGCGCAGAAGTCAACCAAACTTCACCCATTAGTGTATTTTATCACAATCTAGTAGTTACATGTGGAAATTTGGTTCTAGGACATTTGATTTGAGCGCAATCCTCAAACTTAGGTCAAAAAAGCCATTTAAGCCTTTTCACAGTGAGATCTATGCGATATGGCCGAGAAATGTAATTTTGATGTTAACTCCCAAACCGCTGCGCAAAAGTCAACCAAACTTCACCCAATAGTGTATTGTATCACATTCTAGTAGTTACATTTGAAAATTTCGTTCTAGGACATTTGGTTTGAGCGCAATCCTCAAACTTAGGTCAAAAAAGCCATTTAAGCCTTTTCACAGTGAGATCTATGCGATATGGCCGAGAAATGTAATTTTGATGTTAACTCCCAAACCGCTGCGCAGAAGTCAACCAAACTTCACCCAATAGTGTATTGTATCACAATCTAGTAGTTACATTTGAAAATTTTGTTCTAGGACATTTTGTTTGAACGCAATCATCAAACTTAATTAAAAAAGTCATTTAAGCCTTTTCACAGTGAGATCTATGCGATATGGCCGAGAAATGTAATTTTGATGTTAACTCCCAAACCGCTGCGCAGAAGTCAACCAAACTTCACCCAATAGTGTATTGTATCACAATCCAGTAGTTACATTTGAAAATTTTGTTCTAGGACATTTTGTTTGAGCGCAATCCTCAAACTTAGGTCAAAAAAGCCATTTAAGCCTTTTCACAGTGAGATCTATGCGATATGGCCGAGAAATGTAATTTTGATGTTAACTCCCAAACCGCTGCGCAGAAGTCAACCAAACTTCACCCAATAGTGTATTGTATCACAATCTAGTAGTTACATTTGAAAATTTTGTTCTAGGACATTTTGTTTGAACGCAATCATCAAACATAATTAAAAAAGTCATTTAAGCCTTTTCACAGTGAGATCTATGCGATATGGCCGAGAAATGTAATTTTGATGTTAACTCCCAAACCTCTGCGCAGAAGTCAACCAAACTTCACCCAATAGTGTATTGTATCACAATCTAGTAGTTACATTTGAAAATTTTGTTCTAGGAAATTTTGTTTGAGCGCAATCATCAAACTTAATTAAAAAAGTCATTTAAGCCTTTTCACAGTGAGATCTATGCGATATGGCCGAGAAATGTAATTTTGATGTTAACTCCCAAACCGCTTCGCAGAAGTCAACCAAACTTCACCCATTAGTGTATTTTATCACAATCTAGTAGTTACATGTGGAAATTTGGTTCTAGGACATTTGATTTGAGCGCAATCCTCAAACTTAGGTCAAAAAAGCCATTTAAGCCTTTTCACAGTGAGATCTATGCGATATGGCCGAGAAATGTAATTTTGATGTTAACTCCCAAACCGCTGCGCAGAAGTCAACCAAACTTCACCCAATAGTGTATTGTATCACAATCTAGTAGTTACATTTAAAAATTTTGTTCTAGGACATTTTGTTTGAACGCAATCATCAAACTTAATTAAAAAAGTCATTTAAGCCTTTTCACAGTGAGATCTATGCGATATGGCCGAGAAATGTAATTTTGATGTTAACTCCCAAACCGCTGCGCAGAAGTCAACCAAACTTCACCCATTAGTGTATTGTATCACAATCTAGTAGTTACATGTGGAAATTTGGTTATAGGACATTTGATTTGAGCGCAATCCTCAAACTTAGGTCAAAAAAGCCATTTAAGCCTTTTCACAGTGAGATCTATGCGATATGGCCGAGAAATGTAATTTTGATGTTAACTCCCAAACCGCTGCGCAGAAGTCAACCAAACTTCACCCAATAGTGTATTGTATCACAATCTAGTAGTTACATTTGAAAATTTTGTTCTAGGAAATTTTGTTTGAGCGCAATCATCAAACTTAATTAAAAAAGTCATTTAAGCCTTTTCACAGTGAGATCTATGCGATATGGCCGAGAAATGTAATTTTGATGTTAACTCCCAAACCGCTGCGCAGAAGTCAACCAAACTTCACCCATTAGTGTATTTTATCACAATCTAGTAGTTACATGTGGAAATTTGGTTCTAGGACATTTGATTTGAGCGCAATCCTCAAACTTAGGTCAAAAAAGCCATTTAAGCCTTTTCACAGTGAGATCTATGCGATATGGCCGAGAAATGTAATTTTGATGTTCACTCCCAAACCGCTGCGCAGAAGTCAACCAAACTTCACCCAATAGTGTATTGTATCACAATCTAGTAGTTACATTTGAAAATTTTGTTCTAGGAAATTTTGTTTGAGCGCAATCATCAAACTTAATTAAAAAAGTCATTTAAGCCTTTTCACAGTGAGATCTATGCGATATGGCCGAGAAATGTAATTTTGATGTTAACTCCCAAACCGCTGCGCAGAAGTCAACCAAACTTCACCCATTAGTGTATTTTATCACAATCTAGTAGTTACATGTGGAAATTTGGTTCTAGGACATTTGATTTGAGCGCAATCCTCAAACTTAGGTCAAAAAAGCCATTTAAGCCTTTTCACAGTGAGATCTATGCGATATGGCCGAGAAATGTAATTTTGATGTTAACTCCCAAACCGCTGCGCAGAAGTCAACCAAACTTCACCCAATAGTGTATTGTATCACAATCTAGTAGTTACATTTGAAAATTTTGTTCTAGGACATTTTGTTTGAACGCAATCATCAAACTTAATTAAAAAAGTCATTTAAGCCTTTTCACAGTGAGATCTATGCGATATGGCCGAGAAATGTAATTTTGATGTTAACTCCCAAACCGCTGCGCAGAAGTCAACCAAACTTCACCCAATAGTGTATTGTATCACAATCTAGTAGTTACATATGAAAATTTTGTTCTAGGACATTTTGTTTGAGCGCAATCCTCAAACTTAGGTCAAAAAAGCCATTTAAGCCTTTTCACAGTGAGATCTATGCGATATGGCCGAGAAATGTAATTTTGATGTTAACTCCCAAACCGCTGCGCAGAAGTCAACCAAACTTCACCCAATAGTGTATTGTATCACAATCTAGTAGTTACATTTAAAAATTTTGTTCTAGGACATTTTGTTTGAACGCAATCGTCAAACTTAATTAAAAAAGTCATTTAAGCCTTTTCACAGTGAGATCTATGCGATATGGCCGAGAAATGTAATTTTGATGTTAACTCCCAAACCGCTGCGCAGAAGTCAACCAAACTTCACCCATTAGTGTATTGTATCACAATCTAGTAGTTACATGTGGAAATTTGGTTATAGGACATTTGATTTGAGCGCAATCCTCAAACTTAGGTCAAAAAAGCCATTTAAGCCTTTTCACAGTGAGATCTATGCGATATGGCCGAGAAATGTAATTTTGATGTTAACTCCCAAACCGCTGCGCAGAAGTCAACCAAACTTCACCCAATAGTGTATTGTATCACAATCTAGTAGTTACATTTGAAAATTTTGTTCTAGGAAATTTTGTTTGAGCGCAATCATCAAACTTAATTAAAAAAGTCATTTAAGCCTTTTCACAGTGAGATCTATGCGATATGGCCGAGAAATGTAATTTTGATGTTAACTCCCAAACCGCTGCGCAGAAGTCAACCAAACTTCACCCATTTGTGTATTTTATCACAATCTAGTAGTTACATGTGGAAATTTGGTTCTAGGACATTTGATTTGAGCGCAATCCTCAAACTTAGGTCAAAAAAGCCATTTAAGCCTTTTCACAGTGAGATCTATGCGATATGGCCGAGAAATGTAATTTTGATGTTCACTCCCAAACCGCTGCGCAGAAGTCAACCAAACTTCACCCAATAGTGTATTGTATCACAATCTAGTAGTTACATTTGAAAATTTTGTTCTAGGAAATTTTGTTTGAGCGCAATCATCAAACTTAATTAAAAAAGTCATTTAAGCCTTTTCACAGTGAGATCTATGCGATATGGCCGAGAAATGTAATTTTGATGTTAACTCCCAAACCGCTGCGCAGAAGTCAACCAAACTTCACCCATTAGTGTATTTTATAACAATCTAGTAGTTACATGTGGAAATTTGGTTCTAGGACATTTGATTTGAGCGCAATCCTCAAACTTAGGTCAAAAAAGCCATTTAAGCCTTTTCACAGTGAGATCTATGCGATATGGCCGAGAAATGTAATTTTGATGTTAACTCCCAAACCGCTGCGCAGAAGTCAACCAAACTTCACCCAATAGTGTATTGTATCACATTCTAGTAGTTACATTTGAAAATTTCGTTCTAGGACATTTGGTTTGAGCGCAATCCTCAAACTTAGGTCAAAAAAGCCATTTAAGCCTTTTCACAGTGAGATCTATGCGATATGGCCGAGAAATGTAATTTTGATGTTAACTCCCAAACCGCTGCGCAGAAGTCAACCAAACTTCACCCAATAGTGTATTGTATCACAATCTAGTAGTTACATTTGAAAATTTTGTTCTAGGAAATTTTGTTTGAACGCAATCATCAAACTTAATTAAAAAAGTCATTTAAGCCTTTTCACAGTGAGATCTATGCGATATGGCCGAGAAATGTAATTTTGATGTTAACTCCCAAACCGCTGCGCAGAAGTCAACCAAACTTCACCCAATAGTGTATTGTATCACATTCTAGTAGTTACATTTGAAAATTTCGTTCAAGGACATTTTGTTTGAACGCAATCATCAAACTTAATTAAAAAAGTCATTTAAGCCTTTTCACAGTGAGATCTATGCGATATGGCCGAGAAATGTAATTTTGATGTTAACTCCCAAACCGCTGCGCAGAAGTCAACCAAACTTCACCCAATAGTGTATTGTATCACAATCTAGTAGTTACATTTGAAAATTTTGTTCTAGGAAATTTTGTTTGAGCGCAATCATCAAACTTAATTAAAAAAGTCATTTAAGCCTTTTCACAGTGAGATCTATGCGATATGGCCGAGAAATGTAATTTTGATGTTAACTCCCAAACCGCTGCGCAGAAGTCAACCAAACTTCACCCATTTGTGTATTTTATCACAATCTAGTAGTTACATGTGGAAATTTGGTTCTAGGACATTTGATTTGAGCGCAATCCTCAAACTTAGGTCAAAAAAGCCATTTAAGCCTTTTCACAGTGAGATCTATGCGATATGGCCGAGAAATGTAATTTTGATGTTCACTCCCAAACCGCTGCGCAGAAGTCAACCAAACTTCACCCAATAGTGTATTGTATCACAATCTAGTAGTTACATTTGAAAATTTTGTTCTAGGAAATTTTGTTTGAGCGCAATCATCAAACTTAATTAAAAAAGTCATTTAAGCCTTTTCACAGTGAGATCTATGCGATATGGCCGAGAAATGTAATTTTGATGTTAACTCCCAAACCGCTGCGCAGAAGTCAACCAAACTTCACCCATTAGTGTATTTTATAACAATCTAGTAGTTACATGTGGAAATTTGGTTCTAGGACATTTGATTTGAGCGCAATCCTCAAACTTAGGTCAAAAAAGCCATTTAAGCCTTTTCACAGTGAGATCTATGCGATATGGCCGAGAAATGTAATTTTGATGTTAACTCCCAAACCGCTGCGCAGAAGTCAACCAAACTTCACCCAATAGTGTATTGTATCACATTCTAGTAGTTACATTTGAAAATTTCGTTCTAGGACATTTGGTTTGAGCGCAATCCTCAAACTTAGGTCAAAAAAGCCATTTAAGCCTTTTCACAGTGAGATCTATGCGATATGGCCGAGAAATGTAATTTTGATGTTAACTCCCAAACCGCTGCGCAGAAGTCAACCAAACTTCACCCAATAGTGTATTGTATCACAATCTAGTAGTTACATTTGAAAATTTTGTTCTAGGAAATTTTGTTTGAACGCAATCATCAAACTTAATTAAAAAAGTCATTTAAGCCTTTTCACAGTGAGATCTATGCGATATGGCCGAGAAATGTAATTTTGATGTTAACTCCCAAACCGCTGCGCAGAAGTCAACCAAACTTCACCCAATAGTGTATTGTATCACATTCTAGTAGTTACATTTGAAAATTTCGTTCAAGGACATTTGGTTTGAGCGCAATTATTAAACTTAGGTCAAAAAAGCCATTTAAGCCTTTTCACAGTGAGATCTATGCGATATGGCCGAGAAATGTAATTTTGATGTTAACTCCCAAACCGCTGCGCAGAAGTAAACCAAACTTCACCCATTAGTGTATTGTATCACAATCTAGTAGTTACATGTGGAAATTTGGTTCTAGGACATTTGATTTGAGCGCAATCCTCAAACTTAGGTCAAAAAAGCCATTTAAGCCTTTTCACAGTGAGATCTATGCGATATGGCCGAGAAATGTAATTTTGATGTTAACTCCCAAACCGCTGCGCAGAAGTCAACCAAACTTCACCCAATAGTGTATTGTATCACATTCTAGTAGTTACATTTGAAAATTTCGTTCTAGGACATTTGGTTTGAGCGCAATCATCAAACTTAATTAAAAAAGTCATTTAAGCCTTTTCACAGTGAGATATATGCGATATGGCCGAGAAATGTAATTTTGATGTTCACTCCCAAACCGCTGCGCAGAAGACAACCAAACTTCACCCATTAGTGTATTGTATCACAATCTAGTAGTTACATGTGGAAATTTGGTTATAGGACATTTGATTTGAGCGCAATCCTCAAACTTAGGTCAAAAAAGCCATTTAAGCCTTTTCACAGTGAGATCTATGCGATATTGCCGAGAAATGTAATTTTGATGTTAACTCCCAAACCGCTGCGCAGAAGTCAACCAAACTTCACCCATTAGTGTATTGTATCACAATCTAGTAGTTACATTTGAAAATTTCGTTCTAGGACATTTGGTTTGAGCGCAATCTTTAAACTTAGGTCAAAAAAGCCATTTAAGCCTTTTCACAGTGAGATCTATGCGATATGGCCGAGAAATGTAATTTTGATATTAACTCCCAAACCGCTGCGCAGAAGTCAACCAAACTTCACCCAATAGTGTATTGTATCACAATCTAGTAGTTACATTTGAAAATTTTGTTCTAGGACATTTTGTTTGAACGCAATCATCAAACTTAATTAAAAAAGTCATTTAAGCCTTTTCACAGTGAGATCTATGCGATATGGCCGAGAAATGTAATTTTGATGTTAACTCCCAAACCGCTGCGCTGAAGTCAACCAAACTTCACCCAATAGTGTATTGTATCACAATCTAGTAGTTACATTTGAAAATTTTGTTCTAGGAAATTTTGTTTGAGCGCAATCATCAAACTTAATTAAAAAAGTCATTTAAGCCTTTTCACAGTGAGATCTATGCGATATGGCCGAGAAATGTAATTTTGATGTTAACTCCCAAACCGCTGCGCAGAAGTCAACCAAACTTCACCCATTAGTGTATTTTATCACAATCTAGTAGTTACATGTGGAAATTTGGTTCTAGGACATTTGATTTGAGCGCAATCCTCAAACTTAGGTCAAAAAAGCCATTTAAGCCTTTTCACAGTGAGATCTATGCGATATGGCCGAGAAATGTAATTTTGATGTTAACTCCCAAACCGCTGCGCAGAAGTCAACCAAACTTCACCCAATAGTGTATTGTATCACAATCTAGTAGTTACATTTGAAAATTTTGTTCTAGGAAATTTTGTTTGAGCGCAATCATCAAACTTAATTAAAAAAGTCATTTAAGCCTTTTCACAGTGAGATCTATGCGATATAGCCGAGAAATGTAATTTTGATGTTAACTCCCAAACCGCTGCGCAGAAGTCAACCAAACTTCACCCATTAGTGTATTTTATCACAATCTAGTAGTTACATGTGGAAATTTGGTTCTAGGACATTTGATTTGAGCGCAATCCTCAAACTTAGGTCAAAAAAGCCATTTAAGCCTTTTCACAGTGAGATCTATGCGATATGGCCGAGAAATGTAATTTTGATGTTCACTCCCAAACCGCTGCGCAGAAGTCAACCAAACTTCACCCATTAGTGTATTGTATCACAATCTAGTAGTTACATGTGGAAATTTGGTTATAGGACATTTGATTTGAGCGCAATCCTCAAACTTAGGTCAAAAAAGCCATTTAAGCCTTTTCACAGTGAGATCTATGCGATATGGCCGAGAAATGTAATTTTGATGTTAACTCCCAAACCGCTGCGCAGAAGTCAACCAAACTTCACCCAATAGTGTATTGTATCACATTCTAGTAGGTACATTTGAAAATTTCGTTCTAGGACATTTGGTTTGAGCGCAATCCTCAAACTTAGGTCAAAAAAGCCATTTAAGCCTTTTCACAGTGAGATCTATGCGATATGGCCGAGAAATGTAATTTTGATGTTAACTCCCAAACCGCTGCGCAGAAGTCAACCAAACTTCACCCAATAGTGTATTGTATCACAATCTAGTAGTTACATTTGAAAATTTTGTTCTAGGACATTTTGTTTGAACGCAATCATCAAACTTAATTAAAAAAGTCATTTAAGCCTTTTCACAGTGAGATCTATGCGATATGGCCGAGAAATGTAATTTTGATGTTAACTCCCAAACCGCTGCGCAGAAGTCAACCAAACTTCACCCAATAGTGTATTGTATCACAATCTAGTAGTTACATTTGAAAATTTTGTTCTAGGACATTTTGTTTGAGCGCAATCCTCAAACTTAGGTCAAAAAAGCCATTTAAGCCTTTTCACAGTGAGATCTATGCGATATGGCCGAGAAATGTAATTTTGATGTTAACTCCCAAACCGCTGCGCAGAAGTCAACCAAACTTCACCCAATAGTGTATTGTATCACAATCTAGTAGTTACATTTGAAAATTTTGTTCTAGGACATTTTGTTTGAACGCAATCATCAAACTTAATTAAAAAAGTCATTTAAGCCTTTTCACAGTGAGATCTATGCGATATGGCCGAGAAATGTAATTTTGATTTTAACTCCCAAACCTCTGCGCAGAAGTCAACCAAACTTCACCCAATAGTGTATTGTATCACAATCTAGTAGTTACATTTGAAAATTTTGTTCTAGGAAATTTTGTTTGAGCGCAATCATCAAACTTAATTAAAAAAGTCATTTAAGCCTTTTCACAGTGAGATCTATGCGATATGGCCGAGAAATGTAATTTTGATGTTAACTCCCAAACCGCTTCGCAGAAGTCAACCAAACTTCACCCATTAGTGTATTTTATCACAATCTAGTAGTTACATGTGGAAATTTGGTTCTAGGACATTTGATTTGAGCGCAATCCTCAAACTTAGGTCAAAAAAGCCATTTAAGCCTTTTCACAGTGAGATCTATGCGATATGGCCGAGAAATGTAATTTTGATGTTAACTCCCAAACCGCTGCGCAGAAGTCAACCAAACTTCACCCAATAGTGTATTGTATCACAATCTAGTAGTTACATTTAAAAATTTTGTTCTAGGACATTTTGTTTGAACGCAATCATCAAACTTAATTAAAAAAGTCATTTAAGCCTTTTCACAGTGAGATCTATGCGATATGGCCGAGAAATGTAATTTTGATGTTAACTCCCAAACCGCTGCGCAGAAGTCAACCAAACTTCACCCATTAGTGTATTGTATCACAATCTAGTAGTTACATGTGGAAATTTGGTTATAGGACATTTGATTTGAGCGCAATCCTCAAACTTAGGTCAAAAAAGCCATTTAAGCCTTTTCACAGTGAGATCTATGCGATATGGCCGAGAAATGTAATTTTGATGTTAACTCCCAAACCGCTGCGCAGAAGTCAACCAAACTTCACCCAATAGTGTATTGTATCACAATCTAGTAGTTACATTTGAAAATTTTGTTCTAGGAAATTTTGTTTGAGCGCAATCATCAAACTTAATTAAAAAAGTCATTTAAGCCTTTTCACAGTGAGATCTATGCGATATGGCCGAGAAATGTAATTTTGATGTTAACTCCCAAACCGCTGCGCAGAAGTCAACCAAACTTCACTCATTAGTGTATTTTATCACAATCTAGTAGTTACATGTGGAAATTTGGTTCTAGGACATTTGATTTGAGCGCAATCCTCAAACTTAGGTCAAAAAAGCCATTTAAGCCTTTTCACAGTGAGATCTATGCGATATGGCCGAGAAATGTAATTTTGATGTTCACTCCCAAACCGCTGCGCAGAAGTCAACCAAACTTCACCCAATAGTGTATTGTATCACAATCTAGTAGTTACATTTGAAAATTTTGTTCTAGGAAATTTTGTTTGAGCGCAATCCTCAAACTTAGGTCAAAAAAGCCATTTAAGCCTTTTCACAGTGAGATCTATGCGATATGGCCGAGAAATGTAATTTTGATGTTAACTCCCAAACCGCTGCGCAGAAGTCAACCAAACTTCACCCAATAGTGTATTGTATCACATTCTAGTAGTTACATTTGAAAATTTCGTTCTAAGACATTTGGTTTGAGCGCAATCCTCAAACTTAGGTCAAAAAAGCCATTTAAGCCTTTTCACAGTGAGATCTATGCGATATGGCCGAGAAATGTAATTTTGATGTTAACTCCCAAACCGCTGCGCAGAAGTCAACCAAACTTCACCCAATAGTGTATTGTATCACAATCTAGTAGTTACATTTGAAAATTTTGTTCTAGGACATTTTGTTTGAACGCAATCATCAAACTTAATTAAAAAAGTCATTTAAGCCTTTTCACAGTGAGATCTATGCGATATGGCCGAGAAATGTAATTTTGATGTTAACTCCCAAACCGCTGCGCAGAAGTCAACCAAACTTCACCCAATAGTGTATTGTATCACAATCTAGTAGTTACATTTGAAAATTTTGTTCTAGGACATTTTGTTTGAGCGCAATCCTCAAACTTAGGTCAAAAAAGCCATTTAAGCCTTTTCACAGTGAGATCTATGCGATATGGCCGAGAAATGTAATTTTGATGTTAACTCCCAAACCGCTGCGCAGAAGTCAACCAAACTTCACCCAATAGTGTATTGTATCACAATCTAGTAGTTACATTTAAAAATTTTGTTCTAGGACATTTTGTTTGAACGCAATCATCAAACTTAATTAAAAAAGTCATTTAAGCCTTTTCACAGTGAGATCTATGCGATATGGCCGAGAAATGTAATTTTGATGTTAACTCCCAAACCTCTGCGCAGAAGTCAACCAAACTTCACCCAATAGTGTATTGTATCACAATCTAGTAGTTACATTTGAAAATTTTGTTCTAGGAAATTTTGTTTGAGCGCAATCATCAAACTTAATTAAAAAAGTCATTTAAGCCTTTTCACAGTGAGATCTATGCGATATGGCCGAGAAATGTAATTTTGATGTTAACTCCCAAACCGCTGCGCAGAAGTCAACCAAACTTCACCCAATAGTGTATTGTATCACATTCTAGTAGTTACATTTGAAAATTTCGTTCTAGGACATTTGGTTTGAGCGCAATCATCAAACTTAATTAAAAAAGTCATTTAAGCCTTTTCACAGTGAGATATATGCGATATGGCCGAGAAATGTAATTTTGATGTTCACTCCCAAACCGCTGCGCAGAAGACAACCAAACTTCACCCATTAGTGTATTGTATCACAATCTAGTAGTTACATGTGGAAATTTGGTTATAGGACATTTGATTTGAGCGCAATCCTCAAACTTAGGTCAAAAAAGCCATTTAAGCCTTTTCACAGTGAGATCTATGCGATATGGCCGAGAAATGTAATTTTGATGTTAACTCCCAAACCGCTGCGCAGAAGTCAACCAAACTTCACCCATTAGTGTATTGTATCACAATCTAGTAGTTACATTTGAAAATTTCGTTCTAGGACATTTGGTTTGAGCGCAATCTTTAAACTTAGGTCAAAAAAGCCATTTAAGCCTTTTCACAGTGAGATCTATGCGATATGGCCGAGAAATGTAATTTTGATGTTAACTCCCAAACCGCTGCGCAGAAGTCAACCAAACTTCACCCAATAGTGTATTGTATCACAATCTAGTAGTTACATTTGAAAATTTTGTTCTAGGACATTTTGTTTGAACGCAATCATCAAACTTAATTAAAAAAGTCATTTAAGCCTTTTCACAGTGAGATCTATGCGATATGGCCGAGAAATGTAATTTTGATGTTAACTCCCAAACCGCTGCGCAGAAGTCAACCAAACTTCACCCAATAGTGTATTGTATCACAATCTAGTAGTTACATTTGAAAATTTTGTTCTAGGAAATTTTGTTTGAGCGCAATCATCAAACTTAATTAAAAAAGTCATTTAAGCCTTTTCACAGTGAGATCTATGCGATATGGCCGAGAAATGTAATTTTGATGTTAACTCCCAAACCGCTGCGCAGAAGTCAACCAAACTTCACCCATTAGTGTATTTTATCACAATCTAGTAGTTACATGTGGAAATTTGGTTCTAGGACATTTGATTTGAGCGCAATCCTCAAACTTAGGTCAAAAAAGCCATTTAAGCCTTTTCACAGTGAGATCTATGCGATATGGCAGAGAAATGTAATTTTGATGTTAACTCCCAAACCGCTGCGCAGAAGTCAACCAAACTTCACCCAATAGTGTATTGTATCACAATCTAGTAGTTACATTTGAAAATTTTGTTCTAGGACATTTTGTTTGAACGCAATCATCAAACTTAATTAAAAAAGTCATTTAAGCCTTTTCACAGTGAGATCTATGCGATATGGCCGAGAAATGTAATTTTGATGTTAACTCCCAAACCGCTGCGCAGAAGTCAACCAAACTTCACCCATTAGTGTATTGTATCACAATCTAGTAGTTACATGTGGAAATTTGGTTATAGGACATTTGATTTGAGCGCAATCCTCAAACTTAGGTCAAAAAAGCCATTTAAGCCTTTTCACAGTGAGATCTATGCGATATGGCCGAGAAATGTAATTTTGATGTTAACTCCCAAACCGCTGCGCAGAAGTCAACCAAACTTCACCCAATAGTGTATTGTATCACAATCTAGTAGTTACATTTGAAAATTTTGTTCTAGGAAATTTTGTTTGAGCGCAATCATCAAACTTAATTAAAAAAGTCATTTAAGCCTTTTCACAGTGAGATCTATGCGATATGGCCGAGAAATGTAATTTTGATGTTCACTCCCAAACCGCTGCGCAGAAGTCAACCAAACTTCACCCATTAGTGTATTGTATCACAATCTAGTAGTTACATGTGGAAATTTGGTTATAGGACATTTGATTTGAGCGCAATCCTCAAACTTAGGTCAAAAAAGCCATTTAAGCCTTTTCACAGTGAGATCTATGCGATATGGCCGAGAAATGTAATTTTGATGTTAACTCCCAAACCGCTGCGCAGAAGTCAACCAAACTTCACCCAATAGTGTATTGTATCACAATCTAGTAGTTACATTTGAAAATTTTGTTCTAGGACATTTTGTTTGAGCGCAATCCTCAAACTTAGGTCAAAAAAGCCATTTAAGCCTTTTCACAGTGAGATCTATGCGATATGGCCGAGAAATGTAATTTTGATGTTAACTCCCAAACCGCTGCGCAGAAGTCAACCAAACTTCACCCAATAGTGTATTGTATCACAATCTAGTAGTTACATTTGAAAATTTTGTTCTAGGACATTTTGTTTGAACGCAATCATCAAACTTAATTAAAAAAGTCATTTAAGCCTTTTCACAGTGAGATCTATGCGATATGGCCGAGAAATGTAATTTTGATTTTAACTCCCAAACCGCTGCGCAGAAGTCAACCAAACTTCACCCAATAGTGTATTGTATCACAATCTAGTAGTTACATTTGAAAATTTTGTTCTAGGAAATTTTGTTTGAGCGCAATCATCAAACTTAATTAAAAAAGTCATTTAAGCCTTTTCACAGTGAGATCTATGCGATATGGCCGAGAAATGTAATTTTGATGTTAACTCCCAAACCGCTTCGCAGAAGTCAACCAAACTTCACCCATTAGTGTATTTTATCACAATCTAGTAGTTACATGTGGAAATTTGGTTCTAGGACATTTGATTTGAGCGCAATCCTCAAACTTAGGTCAAAAAAGCCATTTAAGCCTTTTCACAGTGAGATCTATGCGATATGGCCGAGAAATGTAATTTTGATGTTAACTCCCAAACCGCTGCGCAGAAGTCAACCAAACTTCACCCAATAGTGTATTGTATCACAATCTAGTAGTTACATTTAAAAATTTTGTTCTAGGACATTTTGTTTGAACGCAATCATCAAACTTAATTAAAAAAGTCATTTAAGCCTTTTCACAGTGAGATCTATGCGATATGGCCGAGAAATGTAATTTTGATGTTAACTCCCAAACCGCTGCGCAGAAGTCAACCAAACTTCACCCATTAGTGTATTGTATCACAATCTAGTAGTTACATGTGGAAATTTGGTTATAGGACATTTGATTTGAGCGCAATCCTCAAACTTAGGTCAAAAAAGCCATTTAAGCCTTTTCACAGTGAGATCTATGCGATATGGCCGAGAAATGTAATTTTGATGTTAACTCCCAAACCGCTGCGCAGAAGTCAACCAAACTTCACCCAATAGTGTATTGTATCACAATCTAGTAGTTACATTTGAAAATTTTGTTCTAGGAAATTTTGTTTGAGCGCAATCATCAAACTTAATTAAAAAAGTCATTTAAGCCTTTTCACAGTGAGATCTATGCGATATGGCCGAGAAATGTAATTTTGATGTTAACTCCCAAACCGCTGCGCAGAAGTCAACCAAACTTCACTCATTAGTGTATTTTATCACAATCTAGTAGTTACATGTGGAAATTTGGTTCTAGGACATTTGATTTGAGCGCAATCCTCAAACTTAGGTCAAAAAAGCCATTTAAGCCTTTTCACAGTGAGATCTATGCGATATGGCCGAGAAATGTAATTTTGATGTTCACTCCCAAACCGCTGCGCAGAAGTCAACCAAACTTCACCCAATAGTGTATTGTATCACAATCTAGTAGTTACATTTGAAAATTTTGTTCTAGGAAATTTTGTTTGAGCGCAATCCTCAAACTTAGGTCAAAAAAGCCATTTAAGCCTTTTCACAGTGAGATCTATGCGATATGGCCGAGAAATGTAATTTTGATGTTAACTCCCAAACCGCTGCGCAGAAGTCAACCAAACTTCACCCAATAGTGTATTGTATCACATTCTAGTAGTTACATTTGAAAATTTCGTTCTAAGACATTTGGTTTGAGCGCAATCCTCAAACTTAGGTCAAAAAAGCCATTTAAGCCTTTTCACAGTGAGATCTATGCGATATGGCCGAGAAATGTAATTTTGATGTTAACTCCCAAACCGCTGCGCAGAAGTCAACCAAACTTCACCCAATAGTGTATTGTATCACAATCTAGTAGTTACATTTGAAAATTTTGTTCTAGGACATTTTGTTTGAACGCAATCATCAAACTTAATTAAAAAAGTCATTTAAGCCTTTTCACAGTGAGATCTATGCGATATGGCCGAGAAATGTAATTTTGATGTTAACTCCCAAACCGCTGCGCAGAAGTCAACCAAACTTCACCCAATAGTGTATTGTATCACAATCTAGTAGTTACATTTGAAAATTTTGTTCTAGGACATTTTGTTTGAGCGCAATCCTCAAACTTAGGTCAAAAAAGCCATTTAAGCCTTTTCACAGTGAGATCTATGCGATATGGCCGAGAAATGTAATTTTGATGTTAACTCCCAAACCGCTGCGCAGAAGTCAACCAAACTTCACCCAATAGTGTATTGTATCACAATCTAGTAGTTACATTTAAAAATTTTGTTCTAGGACATTTTGTTTGAACGCAATCATCAAACTTAATTAAAAAAGTCATTTAAGCCTTTTCACAGTGAGATCTATGCGATATGGCCGAGAAATGTAATTTTGATGTTAACTCCCAAACCTCTGCGCAGAAGTCAACCAAACTTCACCCAATAGTGTATTGTATCACAATCTAGTAGTTACATTTGAAAATTTTGTTCTAGGAAATTTTGTTTGAGCGCAATCATCAAACTTAATTAAAAAAGTCATTTAAGCCTTTTCACAGTGAGATCTATGCGATATGGCCGAGAAATGTAATTTTGATGTTAACTCCCAAACCGCTGCGCAGAAGTCAACCAAACTTCACCCAATAGTGTATTGTATCACATTCTAGTAGTTACATTTGAAAATTTCGTTCTAGGACATTTGGTTTGAGCGCAATCATCAAACTTAATTAAAAAAGTCATTTAAGCCTTTTCACAGTGAGATATATGCGATATGGCCGAGAAATGTAATTTTGATGTTCACTCCCAAACCGCTGCGCAGAAGACAACCAAACTTCACCCATTAGTGTATTGTATCACAATCTAGTAGTTACATGTGGAAATTTGGTTATAGGACATTTGATTTGAGCGCAATCCTCAAACTTAGGTCAAAAAAGCCATTTAAGCCTTTTCACAGTGAGATCTATGCGATATGGCCGAGAAATGTAATTTTGATGTTAACTCCCAAACCGCTGCGCAGAAGTCAACCAAACTTCACCCATTAGTGTATTGTATCACAATCTAGTAGTTACATTTGAAAATTTCGTTCTAGGACATTTGGTTTGAGCGCAATCTTTAAACTTAGGTCAAAAAAGCCATTTAAGCCTTTTCACAGTGAGATCTATGCGATATGGCCGAGAAATGTAATTTTGATGTTAACTCCCAAACCGCTGCGCAGAAGTCAACCAAACTTCACCCAATAGTGTATTGTATCACAATCTAGTAGTTACATTTGAAAATTTTGTTCTAGGACATTTTGTTTGAACGCAATCATCAAACTTAATTAAAAAAGTCATTTAAGCCTTTTCACAGTGAGATCTATGCGATATGGCCGAGAAATGTAATTTTGATGTTAACTCCCAAACCGCTGCGCAGAAGTCAACCAAACTTCACCCAATAGTGTATTGTATCACAATCTAGTAGTTACATTTGAAAATTTTGTTCTAGGAAATTTTGTTTGAGCGCAATCATCAAACTTAATTAAAAAAGTCATTTAAGCCTTTTCACAGTGAGATCTATGCGATATGGCCGAGAAATGTAATTTTGATGTTAACTCCCAAACCGCTGCGCAGAAGTCAACCAAACTTCACCCATTAGTGTATTTTATCACAATCTAGTAGTTACATGTGGAAATTTGGTTCTAGGACATTTGATTTGAGCGCAATCCTCAAACTTAGGTCAAAAAAGCCATTTAAGCCTTTTCACAGTGAGATCTATGCGATATGGCAGAGAAATGTAATTTTGATGTTAACTCCCAAACCGCTGCGCAGAAGTCAACCAAACTTCACCCAATAGTGTATTGTATCACAATCTAGTAGTTACATTTGAAAATTTTGTTCTAGGACATTTTGTTTGAACGCAATCATCAAACTTAATTAAAAAAGTCATTTAAGCCTTTTCACAGTGAGATCTATGCGATATGGCCGAGAAATGTAATTTTGATGTTAACTCCCAAACCGCTGCGCAGAAGTCAACCAAACTTCACCCATTAGTGTATTGTATCACAATCTAGTAGTTACATGTGGAAATTTGGTTATAGGACATTTGATTTGAGCGCAATCCTCAAACTTAGGTCAAAAAAGCCATTTAAGCCTTTTCACAGTGAGATCTATGCGATATGGCCGAGAAATGTAATTTTGATGTTAACTCCCAAACCGCTGCGCAGAAGTCAACCAAACTTCACCCAATAGTGTATTGTATCACAATCTAGTAGTTACATTTGAAAATTTTGTTCTAGGAAATTTTGTTTGAGCGCAATCATCAAACTTAATTAAAAAAGTCATTTAAGCCTTTTCACAGTGAGATCTATGCGATATGGCCGAGAAATGTAATTTTGATGTTCACTCCCAAACCGCTGCGCAGAAGTCAACCAAACTTCACCCATTAGTGTATTGTATCACAATCTAGTAGTTACATGTGGAAATTTGGTTATAGGACATTTGATTTGAGCGCAATCCTCAAACTTAGGTCAAAAAAGCCATTTAAGCCTTTTCACAGTGAGATCTATGCGATATGGCCGAGAAATGTAATTTTGATGTTAACTCCCAAACCGCTGCGCAGAAGTCAACCAAACTTCACCCATTAGTGTATTGTATCACAATCTAGTAGTTACATTTGAAAATTTCGTTCTAGGACATTTGGTTTGAGCGCAATCTTTAACCTTAGGTCAAAAAAGCCATTTAAGCCTTTTCACAGTGAGATCTATGCGATATGGCCGAGAAATGTAATTTTGATGTTAACTCCCAAACCGCTGCGCAGAAGTCAACCAAACTTCACCCAATAGTGTATTGTATCACAATCTAGTAGTTACATTTGAAAATTTTGTTCTAGGACATTTTGTTTGAACGCAATCATCAAACTTAATTAAAAAAGTCATTTAAGCCTTTTCACAGTGAGATCTATGCGATATGGCCGAGAAATGTAATTTTGATGTTAACTCCCAAACCGCTGCGCAGAAGTCAACCAAACTTCACCCAATAGTGTATTGTATCACAATCTAGTAGTTACATTTAAAAATTTTGTTCTAGGACATTTTGTTTGAACGCAATCATCAAACTTAATTAAAAAAGTCATTTAAGCCTTTTCACAGTGAGATCTATGCGATATGGCCGAGAAATGTAATTTTGATGTTAACTCCCAAACCGCTGCGCAGAAGTCAACCAAACTTCACCCATTAGTGTATTGTATCACAATCTAGTAGTTACATGTGGAAATTTGGTTATAGGACATTTGATTTGAGCGCAATCCTCAAACTTAGGTCAAAAAAGCCATTTAAGCCTTTTCACAGTGAGATCTATGCGATATGGCCGAGAAATGTAATTTTGATGTTAACTCCCAAACCGCTGCGCAGAAGTCAACCAAACTTCACCCAATAGTGTATTGTATCACAATCTAGTAGTTACATTTGAAAATTTTGTTCTAGGAAATTTTGTTTGAGCGCAATCATCAAACTTAATTAAAAAAGTCATTTAAGCCTTTTCACAGTGAGATATATGCGATATGGCCGAGAAATGTAATTTTGATGTTCACTCCCAAACCGCTGCGCAGAAGACAACCAAACTTCACCCATTAGTGTATTGTATCACAATCTAGTAGTTACATTTGAAAATTTTGTTCTAGGACATTTTGTTTGAACGCAATCATCAAACTTAATTAAAAAAGTCATTTAAGCCTTTTCACAGTGAGATCTATGCGATATGGCCGAGAAATGTAATTTTGATGTTAACTCCCAAACCGCTGCGCAGAAGTCAACCAAACTTCACCCAATAGTGTATTGTATCACAATCTAGTAGTTACATTTGAAAATTTTGTTCTAGGACATTTTGTTTGAGCACAATCCTCAAACTTAGGTCAAAAAAGCCATTTAAGCCTTTTCACAGTGAGATCTATGCGATATGGCCGAGAAATGTAATTTTGATGTTCACTCCCAAACCGCTGCGCAGAAGTCAACCAAACTTCACCCATTAGTGTATTGTATCACAATCTAGTAGTTACATGTGGAAATTTGGTTATAGGACATTTGATTTGAGCGCAATCCTCAAACTTAGGTCAAAAAAGCAATTTAAGCCTTTTCACAGTGAGATCTATGCGATATGGCCGAGAAATGTAATTTTGATGTTAACTCCCAAACCGCTGCGCAGAAGTCAACCAAACTTCACCCAATAGTGTATTGTATCACAATCTAGTAGTTACATTTGAAAATTTTGTTCTAGGAAATTTTGTTTGAGCGCAATCATCAAACTTAATTAAAAAAGTCATTTAAGCCTTTTCACAGTGAGATATATGCGATATGGCCGAGAAATGTAATTTTGATGTTCACTCCCAAACCGCTGCGCAGAAGACAACCAAACTTCACCCATTAGTGTATTGTATCACAATCTAGTAGTTACATTTGAAAATTTTGTTCTAGGACATTTTGTTTGAACGCAATCATCAAACTTAATTAAAAAAGTCATTTAAGCCTTTTCACAGTGAGATCTATGCGATATGGCCGAGAAATGTAATTTTGATGTTAACTCCCAAACCGCTGCGCAGAAGTCAACCAAACTTCACCCAATAGTGTATTGTATCACAATCTAGTAGTTACATTTGAAAATTTTGTTCTAGGACATTTTGTTTGAGCACAATCCTCAAACTTAGGTCAAAAAAGCCATTTAAGCCTTTTCACAGTGAGATCTATGCGATATGGCCGAGAAATGTAATTTTGATGTTCACTCCCAAACCGCTGCGCAGAAGTCAACCAAACTTCACCCATTAGTGTATTGTATCACAATCTAGTAGTTACATGTGGAAATTTGGTTATAGGACATTTGATTTGAGCGCAATCCTCAAACTTAGGTCAAAAAAGCCATTTAAGCCTTTTCACAGTGAGATCTATGCGATATGGCCGAGAAATGTAATTTTGATGTTAACTCCCAAACCGCTGCGCAGAAGTCAACCAAACTTCACCCAATAGTGTATTGTATCACATTCTAGTAGGTACATTTGAAAATTTCGTTCTAGGACATTTGGTTTGAGCGCAATCCTCAAACTTAGGTCAAAAAAGCCATTTAAGCCTTTTCACAGTGAGATCTATGCGATATGGCCGAGAAATGTAATTTTGATGTTAACTCCCAAACCGCTGCGCAGAAGTCAACCAAACTTCACCCAATAGTGTATTGTATCACAATCTAGTAGTTACATTTGAAAATTTTGTTCTAGGACATTTTGTTTGAACGCAATCATCAAACTTAATTAAAAAAGTCATTTAAGCCTTTTCACAGTGAGATCTATGCGATATGGCCGAGAAATGTAATTTTGATGTTAACTCCCAAACCGCTGCGCAGAAGTCAACCAAACTTCACCCAATAGTGTATTGTATCACAATCTAGTAGTTACATTTGAAAATTTTGTTCTAGGACATTTTGTTTGAGCGCAATCCTCAAACTTAGGTCAAAAAAGCCATTTAAGCCTTTTCACAGTGAGATCTATGCGATATGGCCGAGAAATGTAATTTTGATGTTAACTCCCAAACCGCTGCGCAGAAGTCAACCAAACTTCACCCAATAGTGTATTGTATCACAATCTAGTAGTTACATTTGAAAATTTTGTTCTAGGACATTTTGTTTGAACGCAATCATCAAACTTAATTAAAAAAGTCATTTAAGCCTTTTCACAGTGAGATCTATGCGATATGGCCGAGAAATGTAATTTTGATTTTAACTCCCAAACCTCTGCGCAGAAGTCAACCAAACTTCACCCAATAGTGTATTGTATCACAATCTAGTAGTTACATTTGAAAATTTTGTTCTAGGAAATTTTGTTTGAGCGCAATCATCAAACTTAATTAAAAAAGTCATTTAAGCCTTTTCACAGTGAGATCTATGCGATATGGCCGAGAAATGTAATTTTGATGTTAACTCCCAAACCGCTTCGCAGAAGTCAACCAAACTTCACCCATTAGTGTATTTTATCACAATCTAGTAGTTACATGTGGAAATTTGGTTCTAGGACATTTGATTTGAGCGCAATCCTCAAACTTAGGTCAAAAAAGCCATTTAAGCCTTTTCACAGTGAGATCTATGCGATATGGCCGAGAAATGTAATTTTGATGTTAACTCCCAAACCGCTGCGCAGAAGTCAACCAAACTTCACCCAATAGTGTATTGTATCACAATCTAGTAGTTACATTTAAAAATTTTGTTCTAGGACATTTTGTTTGAACGCAATCATCAAACTTAATTAAAAAAGTCATTTAAGCCTTTTCACAGTGAGATCTATGCGATATGGCCGAGAAATGTAATTTTGATGTTAACTCCCAAACCGCTGCGCAGAAGTCAACCAAACTTCACCCATTAGTGTATTGTATCACAATCTAGTAGTTACATGTGGAAATTTGGTTATAGGACATTTGATTTGAGCGCAATCCTCAAACTTAGGTCAAAAAAGCCATTTAAGCCTTTTCACAGTGAGATCTATGCGATATGGCCGAGAAATGTAATTTTGATGTTAACTCCCAAACCGCTGCGCAGAAGTCAACCAAACTTCACCCAATAGTGTATTGTATCACAATCTAGTAGTTACATTTGAAAATTTTGTTCTAGGAAATTTTGTTTGAGCGCAATCATCAAACTTAATTAAAAAAGTCATTTAAGCCTTTTCACAGTGAGATCTATGCGATATGGCCGAGAAATGTAATTTTGATGTTAACTCCCAAACCGCTGCGCAGAAGTCAACCAAACTTCACTCATTAGTGTATTTTATCACAATCTAGTAGTTACATGTGGAAATTTGGTTCTAGGACATTTGATTTGAGCGCAATCCTCAAACTTAGGTCAAAAAAGCCATTTAAGCCTTTTCACAGTGAGATCTATGCGATATGGCCGAGAAATGTAATTTTGATGTTCACTCCCAAACCGCTGCGCAGAAGTCAACCAAACTTCACCCAATAGTGTATTGTATCACAATCTAGTAGTTACATTTGAAAATTTTGTTCTAGGAAATTTTGTTTGAGCGCAATCCTCAAACTTAGGTCAAAAAAGCCATTTAAGCCTTTTCACAGTGAGATCTATGCGATATGGCCGAGAAATGTAATTTTGATGTTAACTCCCAAACCGCTGCGCAGAAGTCAACCAAACTTCACCCAATAGTGTATTGTATCACATTCTAGTAGTTACATTTGAAAATTTCGTTCTAAGACATTTGGTTTGAGCGCAATCCTCAAACTTAGGTCAAAAAAGCCATTTAAGCCTTTTCACAGTGAGATCTATGCGATATGGCCGAGAAATGTAATTTTGATGTTAACTCCCAAACCGCTGCGCAGAAGTCAACCAAACTTCACCCAATAGTGTATTGTATCACAATCTAGTAGTTACATTTGAAAATTTTGTTCTAGGACATTTTGTTTGAACGCAATCATCAAACTTAATTAAAAAAGTCATTTAAGCCTTTTCACAGTGAGATCTATGCGATATGGCCGAGAAATGTAATTTTGATGTTAACTCCCAAACCGCTGCGCAGAAGTCAACCAAACTTCACCCATTAGTGTATTGTATCACAATCTAGTAGTTACATGTGGAAATTTGGTTATAGGACATTTGATTTGAGCGCAATCCTCAAACTTAGGTCAAAAAAGCCATTTAAGCCTTTTCACAGTGAGATCTATGCGATATGGCCGAGAAATGTAATTTTGATGTTAACTCCCAAACCGCTGCGCAGAAGTCAACCAAACTTCACCCAATAGTGTATTGTATCACAATCTAGTAGTTACATTTGAAAATTTTGTTCTAGGAAATTTTGTTTGAGCGCAATCATCAAACTTAATTAAAAAAGTCATTTAAGCCTTTTCACAGTGAGATCTATGCGATATGGCCGAGAAATGTAATTTTGATGTTCACTCCCAAACCGCTGCGCAGAAGTCAACCAAACTTCACCCATTAGTGTATTGTATCACAATCTAGTAGTTACATGTGGAAATTTGGTTATAGGACATTTGATTTGAGCGCAATCCTCAAACTTAGGTCAAAAAAGCCATTTAAGCCTTTTCACAGTGAGATCTATGCGATATGGCCGAGAAATGTAATTTTGATGTTAACTCCCAAACCGCTGCGCAGAAGTCAACCAAACTTCACCCATTAGTGTATTGTATCACAATCTAGTAGTTACATTTGAAAATTTCGTTCTAGGACATTTGGTTTGAGCGCAATCTTTAACCTTAGGTCAAAAAAGCCATTTAAGCCTTTTCACAGTGAGATCTATGCGATATGGCCGAGAAATGTAATTTTGATGTTAACTCCCAAACCGCTGCGCAGAAGTCAACCAAACTTCACCCAATAGTGTATTGTATCACAATCTAGTAGTTACATTTGAAAATTTTGTTCTAGGACATTTTGTTTGAACGCAATCATCAAACTTAATTAAAAAAGTCATTTAAGCCTTTTCACAGTGAGATCTATGCGATATGGCCGAGAAATGTAATTTTGATGTTAACTCCCAAACCGCTGCGCAGAAGTCAACCAAACTTCACCCAATAGTGTATTGTATCACAATCTAGTAGTTACATTTAAAAATTTTGTTCTAGGACATTTTGTTTGAACGCAATCATCAAACTTAATTAAAAAAGTCATTTAAGCCTTTTCACAGTGAGATCTATGCGATATGGCCGAGAAATGTAATTTTGATGTTAACTCCCAAACCGCTGCGCAGAAGTCAACCAAACTTCACCCATTAGTGTATTGTATCACAATCTAGTAGTTACATGTGGAAATTTGGTTATAGGACATTTGATTTGAGCGCAATCCTCAAACTTAGGTCAAAAAAGCCATTTAAGCCTTTTCACAGTGAGATCTATGCGATATGGCCGAGAAATGTAATTTTGATGTTAACTCCCAAACCGCTGCGCAGAAGTCAACCAAACTTCACCCAATAGTGTATTGTATCACAATCTAGTAGTTACATTTGAAAATTTTGTTCTAGGAAATTTTGTTTGAGCGCAATCATCAAACTTAATTAAAAAAGTCATTTAAGCCTTTTCACAGTGAGATATATGCGATATGGCCGAGAAATGTAATTTTGATGTTCACTCCCAAACCGCTGCGCAGAAGACAACCAAACTTCACCCATTAGTGTATTGTATCACAATCTAGTAGTTACATGTGGAAATTTGGTTATAGGACATTTGATTTGAGCGCAATCCTCAAACTTAGGTCAAAAAAGCCATTTAAGCCTTTTCACAGTGAGATCTATGCGATATTGCCGAGAAATGTAATTTTGATGTTAACTCCCAAACCGCTGCGCAGAAGTCAACCAAACTTCACCCATTAGTGTATTGTATCACAATCTAGTAGTTACATTTGAAAATTTCGTTCTAGGACATTTGGTTTGAGCGCAATCTTTAAACTTAGGTCAAAAAAGCCATTTAAGCCTTTTCACAGTGAGATCTATGCGATATGGCCGAGAAATGTAATTTTGATATTAACTCCCAAACCGCTGCGCAGAAGTCAACCAAACTTCACCCAATAGTGTATTGTATCACAATCTAGTAGTTACATTTGAAAATTTTGTTCTAGGACATTTTGTTTGAACGCAATCATCAAACTTAATTAAAAAAGTCATTTAAGCCTTTTCACAGTGAGATCTATGCGATATGGCCGAGAAATGTAATTTTGATGTTAACTCCCAAACCGCTGCGCTGAAGTCAACCAAACTTCACCCAATAGTGTATTGTATCACAATCTAGTAGTTACATTTGAAAATTTTGTTCTAGGAAATTTTGTTTGAGCGCAATCATCAAACTTAATTAAAAAAGTCATTTAAGCCTTTTCACAGTGAGATCTATGCGATATGGCCGAGAAATGTAATTTTGATGTTAACTCCCAAACCGCTGCGCAGAAGTCAACCAAACTTCACCCATTAGTGTATTTTATCACAATCTAGTAGTTACATGTGGAAATTTGGTTCTAGGACATTTGATTTGAGCGCAATCCTCAAACTTAGGTCAAAAAAGCCATTTAAGCCTTTTCACAGTGAGATCTATGCGATATGGCCGAGAAATGTAATTTTGATGTTAACTCCCAAACCGCTGCGCAGAAGTCAACCAAACTTCACCCAATAGTGTATTGTATCACAATCTAGTAGTTACATTTGAAAATTTTGTTCTAGGACATTTTGTTTGAACGCAATCATCAAACTTAATTAAAAAAGTCATTTAAGCCTTTTCACAGTGAGATCTATGCGATATGGCCGAGAAATGTAATTTTGATGTTAACTCCCAAACCGCTGCGCAGAAGTCAACCAAACTTCACCCATTAGTGTATTGTATCACAATCTAGTAGTTACATGTGGAAATTTGGTTATAGGACATTTGATTTGAGCGCAATCCTCAAACTTAGGTCAAAAAAGCCATTTAAGCCTTTTCACAGTGAGATCTATGCGATATGGCCGAGAAATGTAATTTTGATGTTAACTCCCAAACCGCTGCGCAGAAGTCAACCAAACTTCACCCAATAGTGTATTGTATCACAATCTAGTAGTTACATTTGAAAATTTTGTTCTAGGAAATTTTGTTTGAGCGCAATCATCAAACTTAATTAAAAAAGTCATTTAAGCCTTTTCACAGTGAGATCTATGCGATATGGCCGAGAAATGTAATTTTGATGTTAACTCCCAAACCGCTGCGCAGAAGTCAACCAAACTTCACCCATTAGTGTATTTTATCACAATCTAGTAGTTACATGTGGAAATTTGGTTCTAGGACATTTGATTTGAGCGCAATCCTCAAACTTAGGTCAAAAAAGCCATTTAAGCCTTTTCACAGTGAGATCTATGCGATATGGCCGAGAAATGTAATTTTGATGTTAACTCCCAAACCGCTGCGCAGAAGTCAACCAAACTTCAACCATTAGTGTATTGTATCACAATCTAGTAGTTACATGTGGAAATTTGGTTCTAGGACATTTGATTTGAGCGCAATCCTCAAACTTAGGTCAAAAAAGCCATTTAA
This sequence comes from Corythoichthys intestinalis, assembly GCF_030265065.1. Lineage (NCBI taxonomy): Eukaryota > Metazoa > Chordata > Actinopteri > Syngnathiformes > Syngnathidae > Corythoichthys > Corythoichthys intestinalis. Next base: position 65,974,485 of record NC_080398.1, on the reverse strand, counting down.
GCCTTTTCACAGTGAGATCTATGCGATATGGCCGAGAAATGTAATTTTGATGTTAACTCCCAAACCGCTGCGCAGAAGTCAACCAAACTTCACCCAATAGTGTATTGTATCACAATCTAGTAGTTACATTTGAAAATTTTGTTCTAGGACATTTTGTTTGAGCGCAATCATCAAACTTAATTAAAAAAGTCATTTAAGCCTTTTCACAGTGAGATCTATGCGATATGGCCGAGAAATGTAATTTTGATGTTAACTCCCAAACCGCTGCGCAGAAGTCAACCAAACTTCACCCATTAGTGTATTGTATCACAATCTAGTAGTTACATGTGGAAATTTGGTTCTAGGACATTTGATTTGAGCGCAATCCTCAAACTTAGGTCAAAAAAGCCATTTAAGCCTTTTCACAGTGAGATCTATGCGATATGGCCGAGAAATGTAATTTTGATGTTAACTCCCAAACCGCTGCGCAGAAGTCAACCAAACTTCACCCAATAGTGTATTGTATCACAATCTAGTAGTTACATTTGAAAATTTTGTTCTAGGACATTTTGTTTGAGCGCAATCATCAAACTTATTTAAAAAAGTCATTTAAGCCTTTTCACAGTGAGATCTATGCGATATGGCCGAGAAATGTAATTTTGATGTTAACTCCCAAACCGCTGCGCAGAAGTCAACCAAACTTCACCCATTAGTGTATTGTATCACAATCTAGTAGTTACATGTGGAAATTTGGTTCTAGGACATTTGATTTGAGCGCAATCCTCAAACTTAGGTCAAAAAAGCCATTTAAGCCTTTTCACAGTGAGATCTATGCGATATGGCCGAGAAATGTAATTTTGATGTTAACTCCCAAACCGCTGCGCAGAAGTCAACCAAACTTCACCCAATAGTGTATTGTATCACATTCTAGTAGTTACATTTGAAAATTTCGTTCTAGGACATTTGGTTTGAGCGCAATCTTTAAACTTAGGTCAAAAAAGCCATTTAAGCCTTTTCACAGTGAGATCTATGCGATATGGCCGAGAAATGTAATTTTGATGTTAACTCCCAAACCGCTGCGCAGAAGTCAACCAAACTTCACCCAATAGTGTATTGTATCACAATCTAGTAGTTACATTTGGAAATTTAGTTCTAGGACATTTTGTTTGCGCGCAATCTTCAAACTTAATTAAAAAAAGTCATTTAAGGCTTTTCACAGTGAGATCTATGCGATATGGCCGAGAAATGTAATTTTGATGTTAACTCCCAAACCGCTGCGCAGAAGTCAACCAAACTTCACCCAATAGTGTATTTTATCACAATCTAGTAGTTACATTTGGAAATTTAGTTCTAGGACATTTTGTTTGAGCGCAATCTTCAAACTTAATTAAAAAAAGTCATTTAAGGCTTTTCACAGTGAGATCTATGCGATATGGCCGAGAAATGTAATTTTGATGTTAACTCCCAAACCGCTGCGCAGAAGTCAACCAAACTTCACCCAATAGTGTATTTTATCACAATCTAGTAGTTACATTTGGAAATTTAGTTCTAGGACATTTGATTTGAGCGCAATCTTCAAACTTAATTAAAAAAAAGTCATTTAAGCGTTTTCACAGTGAGATCTATGCGATATGGCCGAGAAATGTAATTTTGATGTTCACTCCCAAACCGCTGCGCAGAAGTCAACCAAACTTCACCCAATAGTGTATTTTATCACAATCTAGTAGTTACATGTGGAAATTTGGTTCTAGGACATTTGATTTGAGCGCAATCCTCAAACTTAGGTCAAAAAAGCCATTTAAGCCTTTTCACAGTGAGATCTATGCGATATGGCCGAGAAATGTAATTTTGATGTTAACTCCCAAACCGCTGCGCAGAAGTAAACCAAACTTCACCCATTAGTGTATTGTATCACAATACAGTAGTTACATGTGGAAATTTGGTTCTAGGACATTTGATTTGAGCGCAATCCTCAAACAGGTCAAAAAAGCCATTTAAGCCTTTTCACAGTGAGATCTATGCGATATGGCCGAGAAATGTAATTTTGATGTTAACTCCCAAACCGCTGCGCAGAAGTAAACCGAACTTCACCCAATAGTGTATTGTATCACAATCTAGTAGTTACATGTGGAAATTTGGTTCTAGGACATTTGATTTGAGCGCAATCCTCAAACTTAGGTCAAAAAAGCCATTTAAGCCTTTTCACAGTGAGATCTATGCGATATGGCCGAGAAATGTAATTTTGATGTTAACTCCCAAACCGCTGCGCAGAAGTAAACCAAACTTCACCCATTAGTGTATTGTATCACAATACAGTAGTTACATGTGGAAATTTGGTTCTAGGACATTTGATTTGAGCGCAATCCTCAAACAGGTCAAAAAAGCCATTTAAGCCTTTTCACAGTGAGATCTATGCGATATGGCCGAGAAATGTAATTTTGATGTTAACTCCCAAACCGCTGCGCAGAAGTAAACCAAACTTCACCCAATAGTGTATTGTATCACAATCTAGTAGTTACATTTGAAAATTTTGTTCTAGGACATTTTGTTTGAACGCAATCATCAAACTTAATTAAAAAAGTCATTTAAGCCTTTTCACAGTGAGATCTATGCGATATGGCCGAGAAATGTAATTTTGATGTTAACTCCCAAACCGCTGCGCAGAAGTAAACCAAACTTCACCCATTAGTGTATTGTATCACAATCTAGTAGTTACATGTGGAAATTTGGTTCTAGGACATTTGATTTGAGCGCAATCCTCAAACTTAGGTCAAAAAAGCCATTTAAGCCTTTTCACAGTGAGATCTATGCGATATGGCCGAGAAATGTAGATTTGATGTTAACTCCCAAACCGCTGCGCAGAAGTCAACCAAACTTCACCCAATAGTGTATTGTATCACAATCTAGTAGTTACATTTGAAAATTTCGTTCTAGGACATTTGGTTTGAGCGCAATCCTCAAACTTAGGTCAAAAAAGCCAATTAAGCCTTTTCACAGTGAGATCTATGCGATATGGCCGAGAAATGTAATTTTGATGTTAACTCCCAAACCGCTGCGCAGAAGTAAACCAAACTTCACCCATTAGTGTATTGTATCACAATCTAGTAGTTACATGTGGAAATTTGGTTCTAGGACATTTGATTTGAGCGCAATCCTCAAACTTAGGTCAAAAAAGCCATTTAAGCCTTTTCACAGTGAGATCTATGCGATATGGCCGAGAAATGTAATTTTGATGTTAACTCCCAAACCGCTGCGCAGAAGTCAATCAAACTTCACCCAATAGTGTATTGTATCACAATCTAGTAGTTACATTTGAAAATTTTGTTCTAGGACATTTTGTTTGAACGCAATCATCAAATTTAATTAAAAAAGTCATTTAAGCCTTTTCACAGTGAGATCTATGCGATATGGCCGAGAAATGTAATTTTGATAACTCTTAAACCGCTGCGCAGAAGTCAACCAAACTTCACCCATTAGTGTATTGTATCACAATCTAGTAATTACATGTGGAAATTTGGTTCTAGGACATTTGATTTGAGCGCAATCCTCAAACTTAGGTCAAAAAAGCCATTTAAGCCTTTTCACAGTGAGATCTATGCGATATGGCCGAGAAATGTAATTTTGATGTTAACTCCCAAACCGCTGCGCAGAAGTAAACCAAACTTCACCCATTAGTGTATTGTATCACAATCTAGTAGTTACATGTGGAAATTTGGTTCTAGGACATTTGATTTGAGCGCAATCCTCAAACTTAGGTCAAAAAAGCCATTTAAGCCTTTTCACAGTGAGATCTATGCGATATGGCCGAGAAATGTAATTTTGATGTTCACTCCCAAACCGCTGCGCAGAAGTCAACCAAACTTCACCCAATAGTGTATTGTATCACAATCTAGTAGTTACATTTGAAAATTTTGTTCTAGGACATTTTGTTTGAACGCAATCATCAAACTTAATTAAAAAAGTCATTTAAGCCTTTTCACAGTGAGATCTATGCGATATGGCCGAGAAATGTAATTTTGATGTTAACTCCCAAACCGCTGCGCAGAAGTCAACCAAACTTCACCCATTAGTGTATTGTATCACAATACAGTAGTTACATGTGGAAATTTGGTTCTAGGACATTTGATTTGAGCGCAATCCTCAAACAGGTCAAAAAAGCCATTTAAGCCTTTTCACAGTGAGATCTATGCGATATGGCCGAGAAATGTAATTTTGATGTTAACTCCCAAACCGCTGCGCAGAAGTAAACCGAACTTCACCCAATAGTGTATTGTATCACAATCTAGTAGTTACATGTGGAAATTTGGTTCTAGGACATTTGATTTGAGCGCAATCCTCAAACAGGTCAAAAAAGTCATTTAAGCCTTTTCACAGTGAGATCTATGCGATATGGCCGAGAAATGTAATTTTGATGTTAACTCCCAAACCGCTGCGCAGAAGTAAACCAAACTTCACCCAATAGTGTATTGTATCACAATCTAGTAGTTACATTTGAAAATTTTGTTCTAGGACATTTTGTTTGAACGCAATCATCAAACTTAATTAAAAAAGTCATTTAAGCCTTTTCACAGTGAGATCTATGCGATATGGCCGAGAAATGTAATTTTGATGTTAACTCCCAAACCGCTGCGCAGAAGTAAACCAAACTTCACCCATTAGTGTATTGTATCACAATCTAGTAGTTACATGTGGAAATTTGGTTCTAGGACATTTGATTTGAGCGCAATCCTCAAACTTAGGTCAAAAAAGCCATTTAAGCCTTTTCACAGTGAGATCTATGCGATATGGCCGAGAAATGTAGATTTGATGTTAACTCCCAAACCGCTGCGCAGAAGTCAACCAAACTTCACCCAATAGTGTATTGTATCACAATCTAGTAGTTACATTTGAAAATTTCGTTCTAGGACATTTGGTTTGAGCGCAATCCTCAAACTTAGGTCAAAAAAGCCAATTAAGCCTTTTCACAGTGAGATCTATGCGATATGGCCGAGAAATGTAATTTTGATGTTAACTCCCAAACCGCTGCGCAGAAGTAAACCAAACTTCACCCATTAGTGTATTGTATCACAATCTAGTAGTTACATGTGGAAATTTGGTTCTAGGACATTTGATTTGAGCGCAATCCTCAAACTTAGGTCAAAAAAGCCATTTAAGCCTTTTCACAGTGAGATCTATGCGATATGGCCGAGAAATGTAATTTTGATGTTAACTCCCAAACCGCTGCGCAGAAGTCAATCAAACTTCACCCAATAGTGTATTGTATCACAATCTAGTAGTTACATTTGAAAATTTTGTTCTAGGACATTTTGTTTGAACGCAATCATCAAACTTAATTAAAAAAGTCATTTAAGCCTTTTCACAGTGAGATCTATGCGATATGGCCGAGAAATGTAATTTTGATAACTCTTAAACCGCTGCGCAGAAGTCAACCAAACTTCACCCAGTAGTGTATTGTATCACAATCTAGTAGTTACATTTGAAAATTTTGTTCTAGGAAATTTTGTTTGAGCGCAATCATCAAACTTAATTAAAAAAGTCATTTAAGCCTTTTCACAGTGAGATCTATGCGATATGGCCGAGAAATGTAATTTTGATGTTCACTCCCAAACCGCTGCGCAGAAGTCAACCAAACTTCACCCATTATTGTATTGTATCACAATCTAGTAGTTACATGTGGAAATTTTGTTCTAGGACATTTGATTTGAGCGCAATCCTCAAACTTAGGTCAAAAAAGCCATTTAAGCCTTTTCACAGTGAGATCTATGCGATAAGGCCGAGAAATGTAATTTTGATGTTAACTCCCAAACCGCTGCGCAGAAGTCAACCAAACTTCACCCAATAGTGTATTGTATCACATTCTAGTAGTTACATTTGAAAATTTCGTTCTAGGACATTTGGTTTGAGCGCAATTATTAAACTTAGGTCAAAAAAGCCATTTAAGCCTTTTCACAGTGAGATCTATGCGATATGGCCGAGAAATGTAATTTTGATGTTAACTCCCAAACCGCTGCGCAGAAGTAAACCAAACTTCACCCATTAGTGTATTGTATCACAATCTAGTAGTTACATGTGGAAATTTGGTTCTAGGACATTTGATTTTAGCGCAATCCTCAAACTTAGGTCAAAAAAGCCATTTAAGCCTTTTCACAGTGAGATCTATGCGATATGGCCGAGAAATGTAATTTTGATGTTAACTCCCAAACCGCTGCGCAGAAGTCAACCAAACTTCACCCAATAGTGTATTGTATCACAATCTAGTAGTTACATTTGAAAATTTTGTTCTAGGACATTTTGTTTGAACGCAATCATCAAACTTAATTAAAAAAGTCATTTAAGCCTTTTCACAGTGAGATCTATGCGATATGGCCGAGAAATGTAATTTTGATGTTAACTCCCAAACCGCTGCGCAGAAGTCAACCAAACTTCACCCATTAGTGTATTGTATCACAATCTAGTAGTTACATGTGGAAATTTGGTTCTAGGACATTTGATTTGAGCGCAATCCTTAAACTTAGGTCAAAAAAGCCATTTAAGCCTTTTCACAGTGAGATCTATGCGATATGGCCGAGAAATGTAATTTTGATGTTAACTCCCAAACCGCTGCGCAGAAGTCAACCAAACTTCACCCAATAGTGTATTGTATCACATTCTAGTAGTTACATTTGAAAATTTTGTTCTAGGACATTTGGTTTGAGCGCAATCATTAAACTTAATTAAAAAAGTCATTTAAGCCTTTTCACAGTGAGATCTATGCGATATGGCCGAGAAATGTAATTTTGATGTTAACTCCCAAACCGCTGCGCAGAAGTAAACCAAACTTCACCCAATAGTGTATTGTATCACAATCTAGTAGTTACACTTAAAAATTTTGTTCTAGAACATTTTGTTTGAGCGCAATCATCAAACTTAATTAATAAAGTCATTTAAGCCTTTTCACAGTGAGATCTATGCGATATGGCCGAGAAATGTAAATTTTGATGTTAACTCCCAAACCGCTGCGCAGAAGTCAACCAAACTTCACCCATTAGTGTATTGTATCACAATCTAGTAGTTACATGTGGAAATTTGGTTCTAGGACATTTGATTTGAGCGCAATCCTCAAACTTAGGTCAAAAAAGCCATTTAAGCCTTTTCACAGTGAGATCTATGCGATATGGCCGAGAAATGTAATTTTGATGTTAACTCCCAAACCGCTGCGCAGAAGTCAACCAAACTTCACCCAATAGTGTATTGTATCACATTCTAGTAGTTACATTTGAAAATTTCGTTCTAGGACATTTGGTTTGAGCGCAATCTTTAAACTTAGGTCAAAAAAGCCATTTAAGCCTTTTCACAGTGAGATCTATGCGATATGGCCGAGAAATGTAATTTTGATGTTAACTCCCAAACCGCTGCGCAGAAGTCAACCAAACTTCACCCAATAGTGTATTGTATCACAATCTAGTAGTTACATTTGGAAATTTAGTTCTAGGACATTTTGTTTGCGCGCAATCTTCAAACTTAATTAAAAAAAGTCATTTAAGGCTTTTCACAGTGAGATCTATGCGATATGGCCGAGAAATGTAATTTTGATGTTAACTCCCAAACCGCTGCGCAGAAGTCAACCAAACTTCACCCAATAGTGTATTTTATCACAATCTAGTAGTTACATTTGGAAATTTAGTTCTAGGACATTTTGTTTGAGCGCAATCTTCAAACTTAATTAAAAAAAGTCATTTAAGGCTTTTCACAGTGAGATCTATGCGATATGGCCGAGAAATGTAATTTTGATGTTAACTCCCAAACCGCTGCGCAGAAGTCAACCAAACTTCACCCAATAGTGTATTTTATCACAATCTAGTAGTTACATTTGGAAATTTAGTTCTAGGACATTTGATTTGAGCGCAATCTTCAAACTTAATTAAAAAAAAGTCATTTAAGCGTTTTCACAGTGAGATCTATGCGATATGGCCGAGAAATGTAATTTTGATGTTCACTCCCAAACCGCTGCGCAGAAGTCAACCAAACTTCACCCAATAGTGTATTTTATCACAATCTAGTAGTTACATGTGGAAATTTGGTTCTAGGACATTTGATTTGAGCGCAATCCTCAAACTTAGGTCAAAAAAGCCATTTAAGCCTTTTCACAGTGAGATCTATGCGATATGGCCGAGAAATGTAATTTTGATGTTAACTCCCAAACCGCTGCGCAGAAGTAAACCAAACGTCACCCATTAGTGTATTGTATCACAATCTAGTAGTTACATGTGGAAATTTGGTTCTAGGACATTTGATTTGAGCGCAATCCTCAAACTTAGGTCAAAAAAGTCATTTAAGCCTTTTCACAGTGAGATCTATGCGATATGGCCGAGAAATGTAATTTTGATGTTAACTCCCAAACCGCTGCGCAGAAGTAAACCAAACTTCACCCAATAGTGTATTGTATCACAATCTAGTAGTTACACTTAAAAATTTTGTTCTAGAACATTTTGTTTGAGCGCAATCATCAAACTTAATTAATAAAGTCATTTAAGCCTTTTCACAGTGAGATCTATGCGATATGGCCGAGAAATGTAAATTTTGATGTTAACTCCCAAACCGCTGCGCAGAAGTCAACCAAACTTCACCCATTAGTGTATTGTATCACAATCTAGTAGTTACATGTGGAAATTTGGTTCTAGGACATTTGATTTGAGCGCAATCCTCAAACTTAGGTCAAAAAAGCCATTTAAGCCTTTTCACAGTGAGATCTATGCGATATGGCCGAGAAATGTAATTTTGATGTTAACTCCCAAACCGCTGCGCAGAAGTCAACCAAACTTCACCCAATAGTGTATTGTATCACATTCTAGTAGTTACATTTGAAAATTTCGTTCTAGGACATTTGGTTTGAGCGCAATCTTTAAACTTAGGTCAAAAAAGCCATTTAAGCCTTTTCACAGTGAGATCTATGCGATATGGCCGAGAAATGTAATTTTGATGTTAACTCCCAAACCGCTGCGCAGAAGTCAACCAAACTTCACCCAATAGTGTATTGTATCACAATCTAGTAGTTACATTTGGAAATTTAGTTCTAGGACATTTTGTTTGCGCGCAATCTTCAAACTTAATTAAAAAAAGTCATTTAAGGCTTTTCACAGTGAGATCTATGCGATATGGCCGAGAAATGTAATTTTGATGTTAACTCCCAAACCGCTGCGCAGAAGTCAACCAAACTTCACCCAATAGTGTATTTTATCACAATCTAGTAGTTACATTTGGAAATTTAGTTCTAGGACATTTTGTTTGAGCGCAATCTTCAAACTTAATTAAAAAAAGTCATTTAAGGCTTTTCACAGTGAGATCTATGCGATATGGCCGAGAAATGTAATTTTGATGTTAACTCCCAAACCGCTGCGCAGAAGTCAACCAAACTTCACCCAATAGTGTATTTTATCACAATCTAGTAGTTACATTTGGAAATTTAGTTCTAGGACATTTGATTTGAGCGCAATCTTCAAACTTAATTAAAAAAAAGTCATTTAAGCGTTTTCACAGTGAGATCTATGCGATATGGCCGAGAAATGTAATTTTGATGTTCACTCCCAAACCGCTGCGCAGAAGTCAACCAAACTTCACCCAATAGTGTATTTTATCACAATCTAGTAGTTACATGTGGAAATTTGGTTCTAGGACATTTGATTTGAGCGCAATCCTCAAACTTAGGTCAAAAAAGCCATTTAAGCCTTTTCACAGTGAGATCTATGCGATATGGCCGAGAAATGTAATTTTGATGTTAACTCCCAAACCGCTGCGCAGAAGTAAACCAAACGTCACCCATTAGTGTATTGTATCACAATACAGTAGTTACATGTGGAAATTTGGTTCTAGGACATTTGATTTGAGCGCAATCCTCAAACAGGTCAAAAAAGCCATTTAAGCCTTTTCACAGTGAGATCTATGCGATATGGCCGAGAAATGTAATTTTGATGTTAACTCCCAAACCGCTGCGCAGAAGTAAACCGAACTTCACCCAATAGTGTATTGTATCACAATCTAGTAGTTACATGTGGAAATTTGGTTCTAGGACATTTGATTTGAGCGCAATCCTCAAACTTAGGTCAAAAAAGTCATTTAAGCCTTTTCACAGTGAGATCTATGCGATATGGCCGAGAAATGTAATTTTGATGTTAACTCCCAAACCGCTGCGCAGAAGTAAACCAAACTTCACCCAATAGTGTATTGTATCACAATCTAGTAGTTACACTTAAAAATTTTGTTCTAGGACATTTTGTTTGAGCGCAATCATCAAACTTAATTAAAAAAGTCATTTAAGCCTTTTCACAGTGAGATCTATGCGATATGGCCGAGAAATGTAAATTTTGATGTTAACTCCCAAACCGCTGCGCAGAAGTCAACCAAACTTCACCCAATAGTGTATTGTATCACATTCTAGTAGTTACATTTAAAAATTTCGTTCTAGGACCTTTGGTTTGAGCGCAATCATTAAACTTAATTAAAAAAGTCATTTAAGCCTTTTCACAGTGAGATCTATGCGATATGGCCGAGAAATGTAATTTTGATGTTAACTCCCAAACCGCTGCGCAGAAGTCAACCAAACTTCACCCAATAGTGTATTGTATCACAATCTAGTAGTTACATTTGGAAATTTAGTTCTAGGACATTTTGTTTGAGCGCAATCTTCAAACTTAATTAAAAAAAGTCATTTAAGGCTTTTCACAGTGAGATCTATGCGATATGGCCGAGAAATGTAATTTTGATGTTAACTCCCAAACCGCTGCGCAGAAGTCAACCAAACTTCACCCAATAGTGTATTTTATCACAATCTAGTAGTTACATTTGGAAATTTAGTTCTAGGACATTTGATTTGAGCGCAATCTTCAAACTTAATTAAAAAAAGTCATTTAAGCGTTTTCACAGTGAGATCTATGCGATATGGCCGAGAAATGTAATTTTGATGTTCACTCCCAAACCGCTGCGCAGAAGTCAACCAAACTTCACCCAATAGTGTATTTTATCACAATCTAGTAGTTACATGTGGAAATTTGGTTCTAGGACCTTTGATTTGAGCGCAATCCTCAAACTTAGGTCAAAAAAGCCATTTAAGCCTTTTCACAGTGAGATCTATGCGATATGGCCGAGAAATGTAATTTTGATGTTAACTCCCAAACCGCTGCGCAGAAGTAAACCAAACTTCACCCATTAGTGTATTGTATCACAATCTAGTAGTTACATATGGAAATTTGGTTCTAGGACATTTGATTTGAGCGCAATCCTCAAACAGGTCAAAAAAGCCATTTAAGCCTTTTCACAGTGAGATCTATGCGATATGGCCGAGAAATGTAATTTTGATGTTAACTCCCAAACTGCTGCGCAGAAGTAAACCGAACTTCACCCAATAGTGTATTGTATCACAATCTAGTAGTTACATGTGGAAATTTGGTTCTAGGACATTTGATTTGAGCGCAATCCTCAAACTTAGGTCAAAAAAGTCATTTAAGCCTTTTCACAGTGAGATCTATGCGATATGGCCGAGAAATGTAATTTTGATGTTAACTCCCAAACCGCTGCGCAGAAGTAAACCAAACTTCACCCAATAGTGTATTTTATCACAATCTAGTAGTTACATTTGGAAATTTATTTCTAGGACATTTGGTTTGAGCGCAATCTTCAAACTTAATTAAAAAAAAAGTCATTTAAGGCTTTTCACAGTGAGATCTATGCGATATGGCCGAGAAATGTAATTTTGATGTTAACTCCCAAACCGCTGCGCAGAAGTCAACCAAACTTCACCCAATAGTGTATTTTATCACAATCTAGTAGTTACATTTGGAAATTTAGTTCTAGGACATTTGATTTGAGCGCAATCTTCAAACTTAATTAAAAAAAGTCATCTAAGGCTTTTCACAGTGAGATCTATGCGATATGGCCGAGAAATGTAATTTTGATGTTAACTCCCAAACCGCTGCGCAGAAGTCAACCAAACTTCACCCAATAGTGTATTTTATCACAATCTAGTAGTTACATTTGGAAATTTAGTTCTAGGACATTTGATTTGAGCGCAATCTTCAAACTTAATTAAAAAAAGTCATTTAAGCGTTTTCACAGTGAGATCTATGCGATATGGCCGAGAAATGTAATTTTGATGTTAACTCCCAAACCGCTGCGCAGAAGTCAACCAAACTTCACCCAATAGTGTATTGTATCACAATCTAGTAGTTACATTTGAAAATTTTGTTCTAGGACATTTTGTTTGAACGCAATCATCAAACTTAATTAAAAAAGTCATTTAAGCCTTTTCACAGTGAGATCTATGCGATATGGCCGAGAAATGTAATTTTGATGTTAACTCCCAAACCGCTGCGCAGAAGTCAACCAAACTTCACCCATTAGTGTATTGTATCACAATCTAGTAGTTACATTTGAAAATTTTGTTCTAGGACATTTGGTTTGAGCGCAATCATTAAACTTAGGTCAAAAAAGCCATTTAAGCCTTTTCACAGTGAGATCTATGCGATATGGCCGAGAAATGTAATTTTGATGTTCACTCCCAAACCGCTGCGCAGAAGTCAACTAAACTTCACCCAATAGTGTATTGTATCACATTCTAGTAGTTACATTTGAAAATTTCGTTCTAGGACATTTGGTTTGAGCGCAATCATTAAACTTAATTAAAAAAGTCATTTAAGCCTTTTCACAGTGAGATCTATGCGATATGGCCGAGAAATGTAATTTTGATGTTAACTCCCAAACCGCTGCGCAGAAGTCAACCAAACTTCACCCAATAGTGTATTTTATCACAATCTAGTAGTTACATTTGGAAATTTAGTTCTAGGACATTTGATTTGAGCGCAATCTTCAAACTTAATTAAAAAAAGTCATTTAAGCCTTTTCACAGTGAGATCTATGCGATATGGCCGAGAAATGTAATTTTGATGTTCACTCCCAAACCGCTGCGCAGAAGTCAACCAAACTTCAACCATTAGTGTATTGTATCACAATCTAGTAGTTACATGTGGAAATTTGGTTCTAGGACATTTGATTTGAGCGCAATCCTCAAACTTAGGTCAAAAAAGCCATTTAAGCCTTTTCACAGTGAGATCTATGCGATATGGCCGAGAAATGTAATTTTGATGTTAACTCCCAAACCGCTGCGCAGAAGTCAACCAAACTTCACCCAATAGTGTATTGTATCACAATCTAGTAGTTACATTTGAAAATTTTGTTCTAGGACATTTTGTTTGAGCGCAATCATCAAACTTAATTAAAAAAGTCATTTAAGCCTTTTCACAGTGAGATCTATGCGATATGGCCGAGAAATGTAATTTTGATGTTAACTCCCAAACCGCTGCGCAGAAGTCAACCAAACTTCACCCATTAGTGTATTGTATCACAATCTAGTAGTTACATGTGGAAATTTGGTTCTGGGACATTTGATTTGAGCGCAATCCTCAAACTTAGGTCAAAAAAGCCATTTAAGCCTTTTCACAGTGAGATCTATGCGATATGGCCGAGAAATGTAATTTTGATGTTAACTCCCAAACCGCTGCGCAGAAGTCAACCAAACTTCACCCAATAGTGTATTGTATCACATTCTAGTAGTTACATTTGAAAATTTCGTTCTAGGACATTTGGTTTGAGCGCAATCTTTAAACTTAGGTCAAAAAAGCCATTTAAGCCTTTTCACAGTGAGATCTATGCGATATGGCCGAGAAATGTAATTTTGATGTTAACTCCCAAACCGCTGCGCAGAAGTCAACCAAACTTCACCCAATAGTGTATTGTATCACAATCTAGTAGTTACATTTGGAAATTTAGTTCTAGGACATTTTGTTTGAGCGCAATCTTCAAACTTAATTAAAAAAAGTCATTTAAGGCTTTTCACAGTGAGATCTATGCGATATGGCCGAGAAATGTAATTTTGATGTTAACTCCCAAACCGCTGCGCAGAAGTCAACCAAACTTCACCCAATAGTGTATTTTATCACAATCTAGTAGTTACATTTGGAAATTTAGTTCTAGGACATTTTGTTTGAGCGCAATCTTCAAACTTAATTAAAAAAAGTCATTTAAGGCTTTTCACAGTGAGATCTATGCGATATGGCCGAGAAATGTAATTTTGATGTTCACTCCCAAACCGCTGCGCAGAAGTCAACCAAACTTCACCCAATAGTGTATTTTATCACAATCTAGTAGTTACATTTGGAAATTTAGTTCTAGGACATTTGATTTGAGCGCAATCTTCAAACTTAATTAAAAAAAAGTCATTTAAGCGTTTTCACAGTGAGATCTATGCGATATGGCCGAGAAATGTAATTTTGATGTTCACTCCCAAACCGCTGCGCAGAAGTCAACCAAACTTCACCCATTAGTGTATTGTATCACAATCTAGTAGTTACATGTGGAAATTTGGTTCTAGGACATTTGATTTGAGCGCAATCCTCAAACTTAGGTCAAAAAAGCCATTTAAGCCTTTTCACAGTGAGATCTATGCGATATGGCCGAGAAATGTAATTTTGATGTTAACTCCCAAACCGCTGCGCAGAAGTCAACCAAACTTCACCCAATAGTGTATTGTATCACATTCTAGTAGTTACATTTGAAAATTTCGTTCTAGGACATTTGGTTTGAGCGCAATCTTTAAACTTAGGTCAAAAAAGCCATTTAAGCCTTTTCACAGTGAGATCTATGCGATATGGCCGAGAAATGTAATTTTGATGTTAACTCCCAAACCGCTGCGCAGAAGTCAACCAAACTTCACCCAATAGTGTATTGTATCACAATCTAGTAGTTACATTTGGAAATTTAGTTCTAGGACATTTTGTTTGAGCGCAATCTTCAAACTTAATTAAAAAAAGTCATTTAAGGCTTTTCACAGTGAGATCTATGCGATATGGCCGAGAAATGTAATTTTGATGTTAACTCCCAAACCGCTGCGCAGAAGTCAACCAAACTTCACCCAATAGTGTATTTTATCACAATCTAGTAGTTACATTTGGAAATTTAGTTCTAGGACATTTTGTTTGAGCGCAATCTTCAAACTTAATTAAAAAAAGTCATTTAAGGCTTTTCACAGTGAGATCTATGCGATATGGCCGAGAAATGTAATTTTGATGTTAACTCCCAAACCGCTGCGCAGAAGTCAACCAAACTTCACCCAATAGTGTATTTTATCACAATCTAGTAGTTACATTTGGAAATTTAGTTCTAGGACATTTGATTTGAGCGCAATCTTCAAACTTAATTAAAAAAAAGTCATTTAAGCGTTTTCACAGTGAGATCTATGCGATATGGCCGAGAAATGTAATTTTGATGTTTACTCCCAAACCGCTGCGCAGAAGTCAACCAAACTTCACCCAATAGTGTATTTTATCACAATCTAGTAGTTACATGTGGAAATTTGGTTCTAGGACATTTGATTTGAGCGCAATCCTCAAACTTAGGTCAAAAAAGCCATTTAAGCCTTTTCACAGTGAGATCTATGCGATATGGCCGAGAAATGTAATTTTGATGTTAACTCCCAAACCGCTGCGCAGAAGTAAACCAAACTTCACCCATTAGTGTATTGTATCACAATACAGTAGTTACATGTGGAAATTTGGTTCTAGGACATTTGATTTGAGCGCAATCCTCAAACAGGTCAAAAAAGCCATTTAAGCCTTTTCACAGTGAGATCTATGCGATATGGCCGAGAAATGTAATTTTGATGTTAACTCCCAAACCGCTGCGCAGAAGTAAACCGAACTTCACCCAATAGTGTATTGTATCACAATCTAGTAGTTACATGTGGAAATTTGGTTCTAGGACATTTGATTTGAGCGCAATCCTCAAACTTAGGTCAAAAAAGTCATTTAAGCCTTTTCACAGTGAGATCTATGCGATATGGCCGAGAAATGTAATTTTGATGTTAACTCCCAAACCGCTGCGCAGAAGTAAACCAAACTTCACCCAATAGTGTATTGTATCACAATCTAGTAGTTACACTTAAAAATTTTGTTCTAGGACATTTTGTTTGAGCGCAATCATCAAACTTAATTAAAAAAGTCATTTAAGCCTTTTCACAGTGAGATCTATGCGATATGGCCGAGAAATGTAAATTTTGATGTTAACTCCCAAACCGCTGCGCAGAAGTCAACCAAACTTCACCCAATAGTGTATTGTATCACATTCTAGTAGTTACATTTAAAAATTTCGTTCTAGGACATTTGGTTTGAGCGCAATCATTAAACTTAATTAAAAAAGTCATTTAAGCCTTTTCACAGTGAGATCTATGCGATATGGCCGAGAAATGTAATTTTGATGTTAACTCCCAAACCGCTGCGCAGAAGTAAACCAAACTTCACCCATTAGTGTATTGTATCACAATCTAGTAGTTACATATGGAAATTTGGTTCTAGGACATTTGATTTGAGCGCAATCCTCAAACAGGTCAAAAAAGCCATTTAAGCCTTTTCACAGTGAGATCTATGCGATATGGCCGAGAAATGTAATTTTGATGTTAACTCCCAAACTGCTGCGCAGAAGTAAACCGAACTTCACCCAATAGTGTATTGTATCACAATCTAGTAGTTACATGTGGAAATTTGGTTCTAGGACATTTGATTTGAGCGCAATCTTTAAACTTAGGTCAAAAAAGCCATTTAAGCCTTTTCACAGTGAGATCTATGCGATATGGCCGAGAAATGTAATTTTGATGTTAACTCCCAAACCGCTGCGCAGAAGTCAACCAAACTTCACCCAATAGTGTATTGTATCACAATCTAGTAGTTACATTTGGAAATTTAGTTCTAGGACATTTTGTTTGAGCGCAATCTTCAAACTTAATTAAAAAAAGTCATTTAAGGCTTTTCACAGTGAGATCTATGCGATATGGCCGAGAAATGTAATTTTGATGTTAACTCCCAAACCGCTGCGCAGAAGTCAACCAAACTTCACCCAATAGTGTATTTTATCACAATCTAGTAGTTACATTTGGAAATTTAGTTCTAGGACATTTTGTTTGAGCGCAATCTTCAAACTTAATTAAAAAAAGTCATTTAAGGCTTTTCACAGTGAGATCTATGCGATATGGCCGAGAAATGTAATTTTGATGTTAACTCCCAAACCGCTGCGCAGAAGTCAACCAAACTTCACCCAATAGTGTATTTTATCACAATCTAGTAGTTACATTTGGAAATTTAGTTCTAGGACATTTGATTTGAGCGCAATCTTCAAACTTAATTAAAAAAAAGTCATTTAAGCGTTTTCACAGTGAGATCTATGCGATATGGCCGAGAAATGTAATTTTGATGTTCACTCCCAAACCGCTGCGCAGAAGTCAACCAAACTTCACCCAATAGTGTATTTTATCACAATCTAGTAGTTACATGTGGAAATTTGGTTCTAGGACATTTGATTTGAGCGCAATCCTCAAACTTAGGTCAAAAAAGCCATTTAAGCCTTTTCACAGTGAGATCTATGCGATATGGCCGAGAAATGTAATTTTGATGTTAACTCCCAAACCGCTGCGCAGAAGTAAACCAAACTTCACCCATTAGTGTATTGTATCACAATACAGTAGTTACATGTGGAAATTTGGTTCTAGGACATTTGATTTGAGCGCAATCCTCAAACAGGTCAAAAAAGCCATTTAAGCCTTTTCACAGTGAGATCTATGCGATATGGCCGAGAAATGTAATTTTGATGTTAACTCCCAAACCGCTGCGCAGAAGTAAACCGAACTTCACCCAATAGTGTATTGTATCACAATCTAGTAGTTACATTTGGAAATTAATTCTAGGACATTTTGTTTGAGCGCAATCTTCAAACTTAATTAAAAAAAGTCATTTAAGGCTTTTCACAGTGAGATCTATGCGATATGGCCGAGAAATGTAATTTTGATGTTAACTCCCAAACCGCTGCGCAGAAGTCAACCAAACTTCACCCAATAGTGTATTTTATCACAATCTAGTAGTTACATTTGGAAATTTAGTTCTAGGACATTTGATTTGAGCGCAATCTTCAAACTTAATTAAAAAAAGTCATTTAAGCGTTTTCACAGTGAGATCTATGCGATATGGCCGAGAAATGTAATTTTGATGTTCACTCCCAAACCGCTGCGCAGAAGTCAACCAAACTTCACCCAATAGTGTATTTTATCACAATCTAGTAGTTACATGTGGAAATTTGGTTCTAGGACATTTGATTTGAGCGCAATCCTCAAACTTAGGTCAAAAAAGCCATTTAAGCCTTTTCACAGTGAGATCTATGCGATATGGCCGAGAAATGTAATTTTGATGTTAACTCCCAAACCGCTGCGCAGAAGTAAACCAAACTTCACCCATTAGTGTATTGTATCACAATCTAGTAGTTACATATGGAAATTTGGTTCTAGGACATTTGATTTGAGCGCAATCCTCAAACAGGTCAAAAAAGCCATTTAAGCCTTTTCACAGTGAGATCTATGCGATATGGCCGAGAAATGTAATTTTGATGTTAACTCCCAAACTGCTGCGCAGAAGTAAACCGAACTTCACCCAATAGTGTATTGTATCACAATCTAGTAGTTACATGTGGAAATTTGGTTCTAGGACATTTGATTTGAGCGCAATCTTTAAACTTAGGTCAAAAAAGCCATTTAAGCCTTTTCACAGTGAGATCTATGCGATATGGCCGAGAAATGTAATTTTGATGTTAACTCCCAAACCGCTGCGCAGAAGTCAACCAAACTTCACCCAATAGTGTATTGTATCACAATCTAGTAGTTACATTTGGAAATTTAGTTCTAGGACATTTTGTTTGAGCGCAATCTTCAAACTTAATTAAAAAAAGTCATTTAAGGCTTTTCACAGTGAGATCTATGCGATATGGCCGAGAAATGTAATTTTGATGTTAACTCCCAAACCGCTGCGCAGAAGTCAACCAAACTTCACCCAATAGTGTATTTTATCACAATCTAGTAGTTACATTTGGAAATTTAGTTCTAGGACATTTTGTTTGAGCGCAATCTTCAAACTTAATTAAAAAAAATCTTTTAAGGCTTTTCACAGTGAGATCTATGCGATATGGCCGAGAAATGTAATTTTGATGTTAACTCCCAAACCGCTGCGCAGAAGTCAACCAAACTTCACCCAATAGTGTATTTTATCACAATCTAGTAGTTACATTTGGAAATTTAGTTCTAGGACATTTGATTTGAGCGCAATCTTCACACTTAATTAAAAAAAAGTCATTTAAGCGTTTTCACAGTGAGATCTATGCGATATGGCCGAGAAATGTAATTTTGATGTTAACTCCCAAACCGCTGCGCAGAAGTCAACCAAACTTCACCCAATAGTGTATTTTATCACAATCTAGTAGTTACATTTGGAAATTTAATTCTAGGACATTTGATTTGAGCGCAATCTTCAAACTTAATTAAAAAAAAGTCATTTAAGCGTTTTCACAGTGAGATCTATGCGATATGGCCGAGAAATGTAATTTTGATGTTCACTCCCAAACCGCTGCGCAGAAGTCAACCAAACTTCACCCAATAGTGTATTTTATCACAATCTAGTAGTTACATGTGGAAATTTGGTTCTAGGACATTTGATTTGAGCGCAATCCTCAAACTTAGGTCAAAAAAGCCATTTAAGCCTTTTCACAGTGAGATCTATGCGATATGGCCGAGAAATGTAATTTTGATGTTAACTCCCAAACCGCTGCGCAGAAGTAAACCGAACTTCACCCAATAGTGTATTGTATCACAATCTAGTAGTTACATGTGGAAATTTGGTTCTAGGACATTTGATTTGAGCGCAATCCTCAAACTTAGGTCAAAAAAGTCATTTAAGCCTTTTCACAGTGAGATCTATGCGATATGGCCGAGAAATGTAATTTTGATGTTAACTCCCAAACCGCTGCGCAGAAGTAAACCAAACTTCACCCAATAGTGTATTGTATCACAATCTAGTAGTTACACTTAAAAATTTTGTTCTAGGACATTTTGTTTGAGCGCAATCATCAAACTTAATTAAAAAAGTCATTTAAGCCTTTTCACAGTGAGATCTATGCGATATGGCCGAGAAATGTAATTTTGATGTTAACTCCCAAACCGCTGCGCAGAAGTCAACCAAACTTCACCCAATAGTGTATTGTATCACAATCTAGTAGTTACATTTGGAAATTAATTCTAGGACATTTTGTTTGAGCGCAATCTTCAAACTTAATTAAAAAAAGTCATTTAAGGCTTTTCACAGTGAGATCTATGCGATATGGCCGAGAAATGTAATTTTGATGTTAACTCCCAAACCGCTGCGCAGAAGTCAACCAAACTTCACCCAATAGTGTATTTTATCACAATCTAGTAGTTACATTTGGAAATTTAGTTCTAGGACATTTGATTTAAGCGCAATCTTCAAACTTAATTAAAAAAAGTCATTTAAGCGTTTTCACAGTGAGATCTATGCGATATGGCCGAGAAATGTAATTTTGATGTTAACTCCCAAACCGCTGCGCAGAAGTAAACCAAACTTCACCCATTAGTGTATTGTATCACAATCTAGTAGTTACATATGGAAATTTGGTTCTAGGACATTTGATTTGAGCGCAATCCTCAAACAGGTCAAAAAAGCCATTTAAGCCTTTTCACAGTGAGATCTATGCGATATGGCCGAGAAATGTAATTTTGATGTTAACTCCCAAACTGCTGCGCAGAAGTAAACCGAACTTCACCCAATAGTGTATTGTATCACAATCTAGTAGTTACATGTGGAAATTTGGTTCTAGGACATTTGATTTGAGCGCAATCCTCAAACTTAGGTCAAAAAAGTCATTTAAGCCTTTTCACAGTGAGATCTATGCGATATGGCCGAGAAATGTAATTTTGATGTTAACTCCCAAACCGCTGCGCAGAAGTCAACCAAACTTCACCCAATAGTGTATTTTATCACAATCTAGTAGTTACATTTGGAAATTTAGTTCTAGGACATTTGATTTGAGCGCAATCTTCAAACTTAATTAAAAAAAAGTCATTTAAGCGTTTTCACAGTGAGATCTATGCGATATGGCCGAGAAATGTAATTTTGATGTTAACTCCCAAACCGCTGCGCAGAAGTCAACCAAACTTCACCCAATAGTGTATTTTATCACAATCTAGTAGTTACATTTGGAAATTTAGTTCTAGGACATTTGATTTGAGCGCAATCTTCAAACTTAATTAAAAAAAAGTCATTTAAGCGTTTTCACAGTGAGATCTATGCGATATGGCCGAGAAATGTAATTTTGATGTTCACTCCCAAACCGCTGCGCAGAAGTCAACCAAACTTCACCCAATAGTGTATTTTATCACAATCTAGTAGTTACATGTGGAAATTTGGTTCTAGGACATTTGATTTGAGCGCAATCCTCAAACTTAGGTCAAAAAAGCCATTTAAGCCTTTTCACAGTGAGATCTATGCGATATGGCCGAGAAATGTAATTTTGATGTTAACTCCCAAACCGCTGCGCAGAAGTAAACCAAACTTCACCCATTAGTGTATTGTATCACAATACAGTAGTTACATGTGGAAATTTGGTTCTAGGACATTTGATTTGAGCGCAATCCTCAAACAGGTCAAAAAAGCCATTTAAGCCTTTTCACAGTGAGATCTATGCGATATGGCCGAGAAATGTAATTTTGATGTTAACTCCCAAACCGCTGCGCAGAAGTAAACCGAACTTCACCCAATAGTGTATTGTATCACAATCTAGTAGTTACATGTGGAAATTTGGTTCTAGGACATTTGATTTGAGCGCAATCCTCAAACTTAGGTCAAAAAAGCCATTTAAGCCTTTTCACAGTGAGATCTATGCGATATGGCCGAGAAATGTAATTTTGATGTTAACTCCCAAACCGCTGCGCAGAAGTAAACCAAACTTCACCCATTAGTGTATTGTATCACAATCTAGTAGTTACATATGGAAATTTGGTTCTAGGACATTTGATTTGAGCGCAATCCTCAAACAGGTCAAAAAAGCCATTTAAGCCTTTTCACAGTGAGATCTATGCGATATGGCCGAGAAATGTAATTTTGATGTTAACTCCCAAACCGCTGCGCAGAAGTAAACCGAACTTCACCCAATAGTGTATTGTATCACAATCTAGTAGTTACATGTGGAAATTTGGTTCTAGGACATTTGATTTGAGCGCAATCCTCAAACTTAGGTCAAAAAAGTCATTTAAGCCTTTTCACAGTGAGATCTATGCGATATGGCCGAGAAATGTAATTTTGATGTTAACTCCCAAACCGCTGCGCAGAAGTCAACCAAACTTCACCCAATAGTGTATTTTATCACAATCTAGTAGTTACATTTGGAAATTTAGTTCTAGGACATTTGATTTGAGCGCAATCTTCAAACTTAATTAAAAAAAAGTCATTTAAGCGTTTTCACAGTGAGATCTATGCGATATGGCCGAGAAATGTAATTTTGATGTTAACTCCCAAACCGCTGCGCAGAAGTCAACCAAACTTCACCCAATAGTGTATTGTATCACAATCTAGTAGTTACATTTGGAAATTTAGTTCTAGGACATTTTGTTTGAGCGCAATCTTCAAACTTAATTAAAAAAAGTCATTTAAGGCTTTTCACAGTGAGATCTATGCGATATGGCCGAGAAATGTAATTTTGATGTTAACTCCCAAACCGCTGCGCAGAAGTCAACCAAACTTCACCCAATAGTGTATTTTATCACAATCTAGTAGTTATATTTGGAAATTTAGTTCTAGGACATTTTGTTTGAGCGCAATCTTCAAACTTAATTAAAAAAAGTCATTTAAGGCTTTTCACAGTGAGATCTATGCGATATGGCCGAGAATGTAATTTTGATGTTAACTCTCAAACCGCTGCGCAGAAGTCAACCGAACTTCACCCAATAGTGTATTGTATCACAATCTAGTAGTTACATGTGGAAATTTGGTTCTAGGACATTTGATTTGAGCGCAATCCTCAAACTTAGGTCAAAAAAGTCATTTAAGCCTTTTCACAGTGAGATCTATGCGATATGGCCGAGAAATGTAATTTTGATGTTAACTCCCAAACCGCTGCGCAGAAGTCAACCAAACTTCACCCAATAGTGTATTTTATCACAATCTAGTAGTTACATTTGGAAATTTAGTTCTAGGACATTTGATTTGAGCGCAATCTTCAAACTTAATTAAAAAAAAGTCATTTAAGCGTTTTCACAGTGAGATCTATGCGATATGGCCGAGAAATGTAATTTTGATGTTAACTCCCAAACCGCTGCGCAGAAGTAAACCAAACTTCACCCAATAGTGTATTGTATCACAATCTAGTAGTTACATTTGAAAATTTGGTT
The DNA here is from genome assembly GCF_030265065.1 of Corythoichthys intestinalis. NCBI lineage: Eukaryota > Metazoa > Chordata > Actinopteri > Syngnathiformes > Syngnathidae > Corythoichthys > Corythoichthys intestinalis. The sequence continues at coordinate 65,951,213 of NC_080398.1, read as the reverse complement.
CTAGGACATTTTGTTTGAGCGCAATCATCAAACTTTATTAAAAAAGTCATTTAAGCCTTTTCACAGTGAGATCTATGCGATATGGCCGAGAAATGTAAATTTGATGTTAACTCCCAAACCGCTGCGCAGAAGTCAACCAAACTTCACCCAATAGTGTATTGTATCACATTCTAGTAGTTACATTTAAAAATTTCGTTCTAGGACATTTGGTATGAGCGCAATCATTAAACTTAATTAAAAAAGTCATTTAAGCCTTTTCACAGTGAGATCTATGCGATATGGCCGAGAAATGTAATTTTGATGTTAACTCCCAAACCGCTGCGCAGAAGTCAACCAAACTTCACCCATTAGTGTATTGTATCACAATCTAGTAGTTACATGTGGAAATTTGGTTCTAGGACATTTGATTTGAGCGCAATCCTCAAACTTAGGTCAAAAAAGCCATTTAAGCCTTTTCACAGTGAGATCTATGCGATATGGCCGAGAAATGTAATTTTGATGTTAACTCCCAAACCGCTGCGCAGAAGTAAACCAAACTTCACCCAATAGTGTATTGTATCACAATCTAGTAGTTACATTTGAAAATTTTGTTCTAGGACATTTTGTTTGAGCGCAATCATCAAACTTAATTAAAAAAGTCATTTAAGCCTTTTCACAGTGAGATCTATGCGATATGGCCGAGAAATGTAATTTTGATGTTAACTCCCAAACCGCTGCGCAGAAGTCAACCAAACTTCACCCAATAGTGTATTTTATCACAATCTAGTAGTTACATGTGGAAATTTAGTTCTAGGACATTTGGTTTGAGCGCAATCTTCAAACTTAATTAAAAAAAGTCATTTAAGCCTTTTCACAGTGAGATCTATGCGATATGGCCGAGAAATGTAATTTTGATGTTCACTCCCAAACCGCTGCGCAGAAGTCAACCAAACTTCACCCATTAGTGTATTGTATCACAATCTAGTAGTTACATGTGGAAATTTGGTTCTAGGACATTTGATTTGAGCGCAATCCTCAAACTTAGGTCAAAAAAGCCATTTAAGCCTTTTCACAGTGAGATCTATGCGATATGGCCGAGAAATGTAATTTTGATGTTAACTCCCAAACCGCTGCGCAGAAGTAAACCAAACTTCACCCATTAGTGTATTGTATCACAATCTAGTAGTTACATGTGGAAATTTGGTTCTAGGACATTTGATTTGAGCGCAATCCTCAAACTTAGGTCAAAAAAGCCATTTAAGCCTTTTCACAGTGAGATCTATGCGATATGGCCGAGAAATGTAATTTTGATGTTAACTCCCAAACCGCTGCGCAGAAGTCAACCAAACTTCACCCAATAGTGTATTTTATCACAATCTAGTAGTTACATGTGGAAATTTGGTTCTAGGACATTTGATTTGAGCGCAATCCTCAAACTTAGGTCAAAAAAGCCATTTAAGCCTTTTCACAGTGAGATCTATGCGATATGGCCGAGAAATGTAATTTTGATGTTAACTCCCAAACCGCTGCGCAGAAGTAAACCAAACTTCACCCAATAGTGTATTGTATCACAATCTAGTAGTTACATTTGAAAATTTTGTTCTAGGACATTTTGTTTGAGCGCAATCATCAAACTTAATTAAAAAAGCCATTTAAGCCTTTTCACAGTGAGATCTATGCGATATGGCCGAGAAATGTAATTTTGATGTTAACTCCCAAACCGCTGCGCAGAAGTCAACCAAACTTCACCCAATAGTGTATTTTATCACAATCTAGTAGTTACATGTGGAAATTTGGTTCTAGGACATTTGATTTGAGCGCAATCCTCAAACTTAGGTCAAAAAAGCCATTTAAGCCTTTTCACAGTGAGATCTATGCGATATGGCCGAGAAATGTAATTTTGATGTTAACTCCCAAACCGCTGCGCAGAAGTAAACCAAACTTCACCCAATAGTGTATTGTATCACAATCTAGTAGTTACATTTGAAAATTTTGTTCTAGGACATTTTGTTTGAGCGCAATCATCAAACTTTATTAAAAAAGTCATTTAAGCCTTTTCACAGTGAGATCTATGCGATATGGCCGAGAAATGTAAATTTGATGTTAACTCCCAAACCGCTGCGCAGAAGTCAACCAAACTTCACCCAATAGTGTATTTTATCACAATCTAGTAGTTACATTTGGAAATTTAGTTCTAGGACATTTGGTTTGAGCGCAATCTACAAACTTAATTAAAAAAAGTCATTTAAGGCTTTTCACAGTGAGATCTATGCGATATGGCCGAGAAATGTAATTTTGATGTTAACTCCCAAACCGCTGCGCAGAAGTCAACCAAACTTCACCCAATAGTGTATTTTATCACAATCTAGTAGTTACATTTGGAAATTTAGTTCTAGGACATTTGATTTGAGCGCAATCTTCAAACTTAATTAAAAAAAGTCATTTAAGCATTTTCAGAGTGAGATCTATGCGATATGGCCGAGAAATGTAATTTTGATGTTCACTCCCAAACCGCTGCGCAGAAGTCAACCAAACTTCACCCAATAGTGTATTGTATCACAATCTAGTAGTTACATTTGGAAATTTAGTTCTAGGACATTTTGTTTGAGCGCAATCTTCAAACTTAATTAAAAAAAGTCATTTAAGGCTTTTCACAGTGAGATCTATGCGATATGGCCGAGAAATGTAATTTTGATGTTAACTCCCAAACCGCTGCGCAGAAGTCAACCAAACTTCACCCAATAGTGTATTTTATCACAATCTAGTAGTTATATTTGGAAATTTAGTTCTAGGACATTTTGTTTGAGCGCAATCTTCAAACTTAATTAAAAAAAGTCATTTAAGGCTTTTCACAGTGAGATCTATGCGATATGGCCGAGAATGTAATTTTGATGTTAACTCTCAAACCGCTGCGCAGAAGTCAACCGAACTTCACCCAATAGTGTATTGTATCACAATCTAGTAGTTACATGTGGAAATTTGGTTCTAGGACATTTGATTTGAGCGCAATCCTCAAACTTAGGTCAAAAAAGTCATTTAAGCCTTTTCACAGTGAGATCTATGCGATATGGCCGAGAAATGTAATTTTGATGTTAACTCCCAAACCGCTGCGCAGAAGTCAACCAAACTTCACCCAATAGTGTATTTTATCACAATCTAGTAGTTACATTTGGAAATTTAGTTCTAGGACATTTGATTTGAGCGCAATCTTCAAACTTAATTAAAAAAAAGTCATTTAAGCGTTTTCACAGTGAGATCTATGCGATATGGCCGAGAAATGTAATTTTGATGTTAACTCCCAAACCGCTGCGCAGAAGTAAACCAAACTTCACCCAATAGTGTATTGTATCACAATCTAGTAGTTACATTTGAAAATTTGGTTCTAGGACATTTTGTTTGAGCGCAATCATCAAACTTTATTAAAAAAGTCATTTAAGCCTTTTCACAGTGAGATCTATGCGATATGGCCGAGAAATGTAAATTTGATGTTAACTCCCAAACCGCTGCGCAGAAGTCAACCAAACTTCACCCAATAGTGTATTGTATCACATTCTAGTAGTTACATTTAAAAATTTCGTTCTAGGACATTTGGTATGAGCGCAATCATTAAACTTAATTAAAAAAGTCATTTAAGCCTTTTCACAGTGAGATCTATGCGATATGGCCGAGAAATGTAATTTTGATGTTAACTCCCAAACCGCTGCGCAGAAGTCAACCAAACTTCACCCATTAGTGTATTGTATCACAATCTAGTAGTTACATGTGGAAATTTGGTTCTAGGACATTTGATTTGAGCGCAATCCTCAAACTTAGGTCAAAAAAGCCATTTAAGCCTTTTCACAGTGAGATCTATGCGATATGGCCGAGAAATGTAATTTTGATGTTAACTCCCAAACCGCTGCGCAGAAGTAAACCAAACTTCACCCAATAGTGTATTGTATCACAATCTAGTAGTTACATTTGAAAATTTTGTTCTAGGACATTTTGTTTGAGCGCAATCATCAAACTTAATTAAAAAAGTCATTTAAGCCTTTTCACAGTGAGATCTATGCGATATGGCCGAGAAATGTAATTTTGATGTTAACTCCCAAACCGCTGCGCAGAAGTCAACCAAACTTCACCCAATAGTGTATTTTATCACAATCTAGTAGTTACATGTGGAAATTTAGTTCTAGGACATTTGGTTTGAGCGCAATCTTCAAACTTAATTAAAAAAAGTCATTTAAGCCTTTTCACAGTGAGATCTATGCGATATGGCCGAGAAATGTAATTTTGATGTTCACTCCCAAACCGCTGCGCAGAAGTCAACCAAACTTCACCCATTAGTGTATTGTATCACAATCTAGTAGTTACATGTGGAAATTTGGTTCTAGGACATTTGATTTGAGCGCAATCCTCAAACTTAGGTCAAAAAAGCCATTTAAGCCTTTTCACAGTGAGATCTATGCGATATGGCCGAGAAATGTAATTTTGATGTTAACTCCCAAACCGCTGCGCAGAAGTAAACCAAACTTCACCCATTAGTGTATTGTATCACAATCTAGTAGTTACATGTGGAAATTTGGTTCTAGGACATTTGATTTGAGCGCAATCCTCAAACTTAGGTCAAAAAAGCCATTTAAGCCTTTTCACAGTGAGATCTATGCGATATGGCCGAGAAATGTAATTTTGATGTTAACTCCCAAACCGCTGCGCAGAAGTCAACCAAACTTCACCCAATAGTGTATTTTATCACAATCTAGTAGTTACATGTGGAAATTTGGTTCTAGGACATTTGATTTGAGCGCAATCCTCAAACTTAGGTCAAAAAAGCCATTTAAGCCTTTTCACAGTGAGATCTATGCGATATGGCCGAGAAATGTAATTTTGATGTTAACTCCCAAACCGCTGCGCAGAAGTAAACCAAACTTCACCCAATAGTGTATTGTATCACAATCTAGTAGTTACATTTGAAAATTTTGTTCTAGGACATTTTGTTTGAGCGCAATCATCAAACTTAATTAAAAAAGCCATTTAAGCCTTTTCACAGTGAGATCTATGCGATATGGCCGAGAAATGTAATTTTGATGTTAACTCCCAAACCGCTGCGCAGAAGTCAACCAAACTTCACCCAATAGTGTATTTTATCACAATCTAGTAGTTACATGTGGAAATTTGGTTCTAGGACATTTGATTTGAGCGCAATCCTCAAACTTAGGTCAAAAAAGCCATTTAAGCCTTTTCACAGTGAGATCTATGCGATATGGCCGAGAAATGTAATTTTGATGTTAACTCCCAAACCGCTGCGCAGAAGTAAACCAAACTTCACCCAATAGTGTATTGTATCACAATCTAGTAGTTACATTTGAAAATTTTGTTCTAGGACATTTTGTTTGAGCGCAATCATCAAACTTTATTAAAAAAGTCATTTAAGCCTTTTCACAGTGAGATCTATGCGATATGGCCGAGAAATGTAAATTTGATGTTAACTCCCAAACCGCTGCGCAGAAGTCAACCAAACTTCACCCAATAGTGTATTTTATCACAATCTAGTAGTTACATTTGGAAATTTAGTTCTAGGACATTTGGTTTGAGCGCAATCTACAAACTTAATTAAAAAAAGTCATTTAAGGCTTTTCACAGTGAGATCTATGCGATATGGCCGAGAAATGTAATTTTGATGTTAACTCCCAAACCGCTGCGCAGAAGTCAACCAAACTTCACCCAATAGTGTATTTTATCACAATCTAGTAGTTACATTTGGAAATTTAGTTCTAGGACATTTGATTTGAGCGCAATCTTCAAACTTAATTAAAAAAAGTCATTTAAGCATTTTCAGAGTGAGATCTATGCGATATGGCCGAGAAATGTAATTTTGATGTTCACTCCCAAACCGCTGCGCAGAAGTCAACCAAACTTCACCCAATAGTGTATTTTATCACAATCTAGTAGTTACATGTGGAGATTTGGTTCTAGGACATTTGATTTGAGCGCAATCCTCAAACTTAGGTCAAAAAAGCCATTTAAGCCTTTTCACAGTGAGATCTATGCGATATGGCCGAGAAATGTAATTTTGATGTTAACTCCCAAACCGCTGCGCAGAAGTCAACCAAACTTCACCCAATAGTGTATTGTATCACAATCTAGTAGTTACATGTGGAAATTTGGTTCTAGGACATTTGATTTTAGCGCAATCATCAAACTTAATTAAAAAAGCCATTTAAGCCTTTTCACAGTGAGATCTATGCGATATGGCCGAGAAATGTAATTTTGATGTTAACTCCCAAACCGCTGCGCAGAAGTCAACCAAACTTCACCCATTAGTGTATTGTATCATAATCTAGTAGTTACATGTGGAAATTTGGTTCTAGGACATTTGATTTGAGCGCAATCCTCAAACTTAGGTCAAAAAAGCCATTTAAGCCTTTTCACAGTGAGATCTATGCGATATGGCCGAGAAATGTAATTTTGATGTTAACTCCCAAACCGCTGCGCAGAAGTAAACCAAACTTCAACCAATAGTGTATTGTATCACAATCTAGTAGTTACATTTGAAAATTTTGTTCTAGGACATTTTGTTTGAGCGCAATCATCAAACTTAATTAAAAAAGTCATTTAAGCCTTTTCACAGTGAGATCTATGCGATATGGCCGAGAAATGAAATTTTGATGTTAACTCCCAAACCGCTGCGCAGAAGTCAACCAAACTTCACCCAATAGTGTATTGTATCACAATCTAGTAGTTACATTTGAAAATTTTGTTCTAGGACATTTTGTTTGAACGCAATCATCAAACTTAATTAAAAAAGTCATTTAAGCCTTTTCACAGTGAGATCTATGCGATATGGCCGAGAAATGTAATTTTGATGTTAACTCCCAAACCGCTGCGCAGAAGTCAACCAAACTTCACCCAATAGTGTATTGTATCACAATCTAGTAGTTACATGTGGAAATTTGGTTCTAGGACATTTGATTTGAGCGCAATCATCAAACTTAATTAAAAAAGCCATTTAAGCCTTTTCACAGTGAGATCTATGCGATATGGCCGAGAAATGTAAATTTGATGTTAACTCCCAAACCGCTGCGCAGAAGTCAACCAAACTTCACCCATTAGTGTATTGTATCACAATCTAGTAGTTACATGTGGAAATTTGGTTCTAGGACATTTGATTTGAGCGCAATCCTCAAACTTAGGTCAAAAAAGCCATTTAAGCCTTTTCACAGTGAGATCTATGCGATATGGCCGAGAAATGTAATTTTGATGTTAACTCCCAAACCGCTGCGCAGAAGTAAACCAAACTTCACCCAATAGTGTATTGTATCACAATCTAGTAGTTACATTTGAAAATTTTGTTCTAGGACATTTTGTTTGAGCGCAATCATCAAACTTAATTAAAAAAGCCATTTAAGCCTTTTCACAGTGAGATCTATGCGATATGGCCGAGAAATGTAATTTTGATGTTAACTCCCAAACCGCTGCGCATAAGTCAACCAAACTTCACCCAATAGTGTATTTTATCACAATCTAGTAGTTACATGTGGAAATTTGGTTCTAGGACATTTGATTTGAGCGCAATCCTCAAACTTAGGTCAAAAAAGCCATTTAAGCCTTTTCACAGTGAGATCTATGCGATATGGCCGAGAAATGTAATTTTGATGTTAACTCCCAAACCGCTGCGCAGAAGTAAACCAAACTTCACCCAATAGTGTATTGTATCACAATCTAGTAGTTACATTTGAAAATTTTGTTCTAGGACATTTTGTTTGAGCGCAATCATCAAACTTTATTAAAAAAGTCATTTAAGCCTTTTCACAGTGAGATCTATGCGATATGGCCGAGAAATGTAAATTTGATGTTAACTCCCAAACCGCTGCGCAGAAGTCAACCAAACTTCACCCAATAGTGTATTTTATCACAATCTAGTAGTTACATTTGGAAATTTAGTTCTAGGACATTTGGTTTGAGCGCAATCTACAAACTTAATTAAAAAAAGTCATTTAAGGCTTTTCACAGTGAGATCTATGCGATATGGCCGAGAAATGTAATTTTGATGTTAACTCCCAAACCGCTGCGCAGAAGTCAACCAAACTTCACCCAATAGTGTATTTTATCACAATCTAGTAGTTACATTTGGAAATTTAGTTCTAGGACATTTGATTTGAGCGCAATCTTCAAACTTAATTAAAAAAAGTCATTTAAGCGTTTTCAGAGTGAGATCTATGCGATATGGCCGAGAAATGTAATTTTGATGTTCACTCCCAAACCGCTGCGCAGAAGTCAACCAAACTTCACCCAATAGTGTATTTTATCACAATCTAGTAGTTACATGTGGAGATTTGGTTCTAGGACATTTGATTTGAGCGCAATCCTCAAACTTAGGTCAAAAAAGCCATTTAAGCCTTTTCACAGTGAGATCTATGCGATATGGCCGAGAAATGTAATTTTGATGTTAACTCCCAAACCGCTGCGCAGAAGTCAACCAAACTTCACCCAATAGTGTATTGTATCACAATCTAGTAGTTACATGTGGAAATTTGGTTCTAGGACATTTGATTTGAGCGCAATCATCAAACTTAATTAAAAAAGCCATTTAAGCCTTTTCACAGTGAGATCTATGCGATATGGCCGAGAAATGTAATTTTGATGTTAACTCCCAAACCGCTGCGCAGAAGTCAACCAAACTTCACCCATTAGTGTATTGTATCATAATCTAGTAGTTACATGTGGAAATTTGGTTCTAGGACATTTGATTTGAGCGCAATCCTCAAACTTAGGTCAAAAAAGCCATTTAAGCCTTTTCACAGTGAGATCTATGCGATATGGCCGAGAAATGTAATTTTGATGTTAACTCCCAAACCGCTGCGCAGAAGTAAACCAAACTTCACCCAATAGTGTATTGTATCACAATCTAGTAGTTACATTTGAAAATTTTGTTCTAGGACATTTTGTTTGAGCGCAATCATCAAACTTAATTAAAAAAGCCATTTAAGCCTTTTCACAGTGAGATCTATGCGATATGGCCGAGAAATGTAATTTTGATGTTAACTCCCAAACCGCTGCGCAGAAGTCAACCAAACTTCACCCAATAGTGTATTTTATCACAATCTAGTAGTTACATGTGGAAATTTGGTTCTAGGACATTTGATTTGAGCGCAATCCTCAAACTTAGGTCAAAAAAGCCATTTAAGCCTTTTCACAGTGAGATCTATGCGATATGGCCGAGAAATGTAATTTTGATGTTAACTCCCAAACCGCTGCGCAGAAGTAAACCAAACTTCACCCAATAGTGTATTGTATCACAATCTAGTAGTTACATTTGAAAATTTTGTTCTAGGACATTTTGTTTGAGCGCAATCATCAAACTTTATTAAAAAAGTTATTTAAGCCTTTTCACAGTGAGATCTATGCGATATGGCCGAGAAATGTAAATTTGATGTTAACTCCCAAACCGCTGCGCAGAAGTCAACCAAACTTCACCCAATAGTGTATTTTATCACAATCTAGTAGTTACATTTGGAAATTTAGTTCTAGGACATTTGGTTTGAGCGCAATCTACAAACTTAATTAAAAAAAGTCATTTAAGGCTTTTCACAGTGAGATCTATGCGATATGGCCGAGAAATGTAATTTTGATGTTAACTCCCAAACCGCTGCGCAGAAGTCAACCAAACTTCACCCAATAGTGTATTTTATCACAATCTAGTAGTTACATTTGGAAATTTAGTTCTAGGACATTTGATTTGAGCGCAATCTTCAAACTTAATTAAAAAAAGTCATTTAAGCGTTTTCAGAGTGAGATCTATGCGATATGGCCGAGAAATGTAATTTTGATGTTCACTCCCAAACCGCTGCGCAGAAGTCAACCAAACTTCACCCAATAGTGTATTGTATCACAATCTAGTAGTTACATTTGAAAATTTTGTTCTAGGACATTTTGTTTGAGCGCAATCATCAAACTTTATTAAAAAAGTTATTTAAGCCTTTTCACAGTGAGATCTATGCGATATGGCCGAGAAATGTAAATTTGATGTTAACTCCCAAACCGCTGCGCAGAAGTCAACCAAACTTCACCCAATAGTGTATTTTATCACAATCTAGTAGTTACATGTGGAAATTTGGTTCTAGGACATTTGATTTGAGCGCAATCCTCAAACTTAGGTCAAAAAAGCCATTTAAGCCTTTTCACAGTGAGATCTATGCGATATGGCCGAGAAATGTAATTTTGATGTTAACTCCCAAACCGCTGCGCAGAAGTAAACCAAACTTCACCCAATAGTGTATTGTATCACAATCTAGTAGTTACATTTGAAAATTTTGTTCTAGGACATTTTGTTTGAGCGCAATCATCAAACTTTATTAAAAAAGTTATTTAAGCCTTTTCACAGTGAGATCTATGCGATATGGCCGAGAAATGTAAATTTGATGTTAACTCCCAAACCGCTGCGCAGAAGTCAACCAAACTTCACCCAATAGTGTATTTTATCACAATCTAGTAGTTACATTTGGAAATTTAGTTCTAGGACATTTGGTTTGAGCGCAATCTACAAACTTAATTAAAAAAAGTCATTTAAGGCTTTTCACAGTGAGATCTATGCGATATGGCCGAGAAATGTAATTTTGATGTTAACTCCCAAACCGCTGCGCAGAAGTCAACCAAACTTCACCCAATAGTGTATTTTATCACAATCTAGTAGTTACATTTGGAAATTTAGTTCTAGGACATTTGATTTGAGCGCAATCTTCAAACTTAATTAAAAAAAGTCATTTAAGCGTTTTCAGAGTGAGATCTATGCGATATGGCCGAGAAATGTAATTTTGATGTTCACTCCCAAACCGCTGCGCAGAAGTCAACCAAACTTCACCCAATAGTGTATTTTATCACAATCTAGTAGTTACATGTGGAGATTTGGTTCTAGGACATTTGATTTGAGCGCAATCCTCAAACTTAGGTCAAAAAAGCCATTTAAGCCTTTTCACAGTGAGATCTATGCGATATGGCCGAGAAATGTAATTTTGATGTTAACTCCCAAACCGCTGCGCAGAAGTAAACCAAACTTCAACCAATAGTGTATTGTATCACAATCTAGTAGTTACATTTGAAAATTTTGTTCTAGGACATTTTGTTTGAGCGCAATCATCAAACTTAATTAAAAAAGTCATTTAAGCCTTTTCACAGTGAGATCTATGCGATATGGCCGAGAAATGTAATTTTGATGTTAACTCCCAAACCGCTGCGCAGAAGTCAACCAAACTTCACCCAATAGTGTATTTTATCACAATCTAGTAGTTACATTTGGAAATGTAGTTTTAGGACATTTGGTTTGAGCGCAATCTTCAAACTTAATTAAAAAAAGTCATTTAAGCCTTTTCACAGTGAGATCTATGCGATATGGCCGAGAAATGTAATTTTGATGTTCACTCCCAAACCGCTGCGCAGAAGTCAACCAAACTTCACCCATTAGTGTATTGTATCACAATCTAGTAGTTACATGTGGAAATTTGGTTCTAGGACATTTGATTTGAGCGCAATCCTCAAACTTAGGTCAAAAAAGCCATTTAAGCCTTTTCACAGTGAGATCTATGCGATATGGCCGAGAAATGTAATTTTGATGTTCACTCCCAAACCGCTGCGCAGAAGTAAACCAAACTTCACCCATTAGTGTATTGTATCACAATCTAGTAGTTACATGTGGAAATTTGGTTCTAGGACATTTGATTTGAGCGCAATCCTCAAACTTAGGTCAAAAAAGCCATTTAAGCCTTTTCACAGTGAGATCTATGCGATATGGCCGAGAAATGTAATTTTGATGTTAACTCCCAAACCGCTGCGCAGAAGTCAACCAAACTTCACCCAATAGTGTATTTTATCACAATCTAGTAGTTACATGTGGAAATTTGGTTCTAGGACATTTGATTTGAGCGCAATCCTCAAACTTAGGTCAAAAAAGCCATTTAAGCCTTTTCACAGTGAGATCTATGCGATATGGCCGAGAAATGTAATTTTGATGTTAACTCCCAAACCGCTGCGCAGAAGTAAACCAAACTTCACCCAATAGTGTATTGTATCACAATCTAGTAGTTACATTTGAAAATTTTGTTCTAGGACATTTTGTTTGAGCGCAATCATCAAACTTAATTAAAAAAGCCATTTAAGCCTTTTCACAGTGAGATCTATGCGATATGGCCGAGAAATGTAATTTTGATGTTAACTCCCAAACCGCTGCGCAGAAGTCAACCAAACTTCACCCAATAGTGTATTTTATCACAATCTAGTAGTTACATGTGGAAATTTGGTTCTAGGACATTTGATTTGAGCGCAATCCTCAAACTTAGGTCAAAAAAGCCATTTAAGCCTTTTCACAGTGAGATCTATGCGATATGGCCGAGAAATGTAATTTTGATGTTAACTCCCAAACCGCTGCGCAGAAGTAAACCAAACTTCACCCAATAGTGTATTGTATCACAATCTAGTAGTTACATTTGAAAATTTTGTTCTAGGACATTTTGTTTGAGCGCAATCATCAAACTTTATTAAAAAAGTCATTTAAGCCTTTTCACAGTGAGATCTATGCGATATGGCCGAGAAATGTAAATTTGATGTTAACTCCCAAACCGCTGCGCAGAAGTCAACCAAACTTCACCCAATAGTGTATTTTATCACAATCTAGTAGTTACATTTGGAAATTTAGTTCTAGGACATTTGGTTTGAGCGCAATCTACAAACTTAATTAAAAAAAGTCGTTTAAGGCTTTTCACAGTGAGATCTATGCGATATGGCCGAGAAATGTAATTTTGATGTTAACTCCCAAACCGCTGCGCAGAAGTCAACCAAACTTCACCCAATAGTGTATTTTATCACAATCTAGTAGTTACATTTGGAAATTTAGTTCTAGGACATTTGATTTGAGCGCAATCTTCAAACTTAATTAAAAAAAGTCATTTAAGCGTTTTCAGAGTGAGATCTATGCGATATGGCCGAGAAATGTAATTTTGATGTTCACTCCCAAACCGCTGCGCAGAAGTCAACCAAACTTCACCCAATAGTGTATTTTATCACAATCTAGTAGTTACATGTGGAAATTTGGTTCTAGGACATTTGATTTGAGCGCAATCCTCAAACTTAGGTCAAAAAAGCCATTTAAGCCTTTTCACAGTGAGATCTATGCGATATGGCCGAGAAATGTAATTTTGATGTTAACTCCCAAACCGCTGCGCAGAAGTAAACCAAACTTCACCCAATAGTGTATTGTATCACAATCTAGTAGTTACATTTGAAAATTTTGTTCTAGGACATTTTGTTTGAGCGCAATCATCAAACTTTATTAAAAAAGTTATTTAAGCCTTTTCACAGTGAGATCTATGCGATATGGCCGAGAAATGTAAATTTGATGTTAACTCCCAAACCGCTGCGCAGAAGTCAACCAAACTTCACCCAATAGTGTATTTTATCACAATCTAGTAGTTACATTTGGAAATTTAGTTCTAGGACATTTGGTTTGAGCGCAATCTACAAACTTAATTAAAAAAAGTCATTTAAGGCTTTTCACAGTGAGATCTATGCGATATGGCCGAGAAATGTAATTTTGATGTTAACTCCCAAACCGCTGCGCAGAAGTCAACCAAACTTCACCCAATAGTGTATTTTATCACAATCTAGTAGTTACATTTGGAAATTTAGTTCTAGGACATTTGATTTGAGCGCAATCTTCAAACTTAATTAAAAAAAGTCATTTAAGCGTTTTCAGAGTGAGATCTATGCGATATGGCCGAGAAATGTAATTTTGATGTTCACTCCCAAACCGCTGCGCAGAAGTCAACCAAACTTCACCCAATAGTGTATTGTATCACAATCTAGTAGTTACATTTGAAAATTTTGTTCTAGGACATTTTGTTTGAGCGCAATCATCAAACTTTATTAAAAAAGTTATTTAAGCCTTTTCACAGTGAGATCTATGCGATATGGCCGAGAAATGTAAATTTGATGTTAACTCCCAAACCGCTGCGCAGAAGTCAACCAAACTTCACCCAATAGTGTATTTTATCACAATCTAGTAGTTACATGTGGAAATTTGGTTCTAGGACATTTGATTTGAGCGCAATCCTCAAACTTAGGTCAAAAAAGCCATTTAAGCCTTTTCACAGTGAGATCTATGCGATATGGCCGAGAAATGTAATTTTGATGTTAACTCCCAAACCGCTGCGCAGAAGTAAACCAAACTTCACCCAATAGTGTATTGTATCACAATCTAGTAGTTACATTTGAAAATTTTGTTCTAGGACATTTTGTTTGAGCGCAATCATCAAACTTTATTAAAAAAGTTATTTAAGCCTTTTCACAGTGAGATCTATGCGATATGGCCGAGAAATGTAAATTTGATGTTAACTCCCAAACCGCTGCGCAGAAGTCAACCAAACTTCACCCAATAGTGTATTTTATCACAATCTAGTAGTTACATTTGGAAATTTAGTTCTAGGACATTTGGTTTGAGCGCAATCTACAAACTTAATTAAAAAAAGTCATTTAAGGCTTTTCACAGTGAGATCTATGCGATATGGCCGAGAAATGTAATTTTGATGTTCACTCCCAAACCGCTGCGCAGAAGTCAACCAAACTTCACCCAATAGTGTATTTTATCACAATCTAGTAGTTACATGTGGAGATTTGGTTCTAGGACATTTGATTTGAGCGCAATCCTCAAACTTAGGTCAAAAAAGCCATTTAAGCCTTTTCACAGTGAGATCTATGCGATATGGCCGAGAAATGTAATTTTGATGTTAACTCCCAAACCGCTGCGCAGAAGTAAACCAAACTTCAACCAATAGTGTATTGTATCACAATCTAGTAGTTACATTTGAAAATTTTGTTCTAGGACATTTTGTTTGAGCGCAATCATCAAACTTAATTAAAAAAGTCATTTAAGCCTTTTCACAGTGAGATCTATGCGATATGGCCGAGAAATGTAATTTTGATGTTAACTCCCAAACCGCTGCGCAGAAGTCAACCAAACTTCACCCAATAGTGTATTTTATCACAATCTAGTAGTTACATTTGGAAATGTAGTTTTAGGACATTTGGTTTGAGCGCAATCTTCAAACTTAATTAAAAAAAGTCATTTAAGCCTTTTCACAGTGAGATCTATGCGATATGGCCGAGAAATGTAATTTTGATGTTCACTCCCAAACCGCTGCGCAGAAGTCAACCAAACTTCACCCATTAGTGTATTGTATCACAATCTAGTAGTTACATGTGGAAATTTGGTTCTAGGACATTTGGTTTGAGCGCAATCCTCAAACTTAGGTCAAAAAAGCCATTTAAGCCTTTTCACAGTGAGATCTATGCGATATGGCCGAGAAATGTAATTTTGATGTTAACTCCCAAACCGCTGCGCAGAAGTAAACCAAACTTCACCCATTAGTGTATTGTATCACAATCTAGTAGTTACATGTGGAAATTTGGTTCTAGGACATTTGATTTGAGCGCAATCCTCAAACTTAGGTCAAAAAAGCCATTTAAGCCTTTTCACAGTGAGATCTATGCGATATGGCCGAGAAATGTAATTTTGATGTTAACTCCCAAACCGCTGCGCAGAAGTCAACCAAACTTCACCCAATAGTGTATTTTATCACAATCTAGTAGTTACATGTGGAAATTTGGTTCTAGGACATTTGATTTGAGCGCAATCCTCAAACTTAGGTCAAAAAAGCCATTTAAGCCTTTTCACAGTGAGATCTATGCGATATGGCCGAGAAATGTAATTTTGATGTTAACTCCCAAACCGCTGCGCAGAAGTAAACCAAACTTCACCCAATAGTGTATTGTATCACAATCTAGTAGTTACATTTGAAAATTTTGTTCTAGGACATTTTGTTTGAGCGCAATCATCAAACTTAATTAAAAAAGCCATTTAAGCCTTTTCACAGTGAGATCTATGCGATATGGCCGAGAAATGTAATTTTGATGTTAACTCCCAAACCGCTGCGCAGAAGTCAACCAAACTTCACCCAATAGTGTATTTTATCACAATCTAGTAGTTACATGTGGAAATTTGGTTCTAGGACATTTGATTTGAGCGCAATCCTCAAACTTAGGTCAAAAAAGCCATTTAAGCCTTTTCACAGTGAGATCTATGCGATATGGCCGAGAAATGTAATTTTGATGTTAACTCCCAAACCGCTGCGCAGAAGTCAACCAAACTTCACCCAATAGTGTATTTTATCACAATCTAGTAGTTACATGTGGAAATTTGGTTCTAGGACATTTGATTTGAGCGCAATCCTCAAACTTAGGTCAAAAAAGCCATTTAAGCCTTTTCACAGTGAGATCTATGCGATATGGCCGAGAAATGTAATTTTGATGTTAACTCCCAAACCGCTGCGCAGAAGTAAACCAAACTTCACCCAATAGTGTATTGTATCACAATCTAGTAGTTACATTTGAAAATTTTGTTCTAGGACATTTTGTTTGAGCGCAATCATCAAACTTTATTAAAAAAGTTATTTAAGCCTTTTCACAGTGAGATCTATGCGATATGGCCGAGAAATGTAAATTTGATGTTAACTCCCAAACCGCTGCGCAGAAGTCAACCAAACTTCACCCAATAGTGTATTTTATCACAATCTAGTAGTTACATTTGGAAATTTAGTTCTAGGACATTTGGTTTGAGCGCAATCTACAAACTTAATTAAAAAAAGTCATTTAAGGCTTTTCACAGTGAGATCTATGCGATATGGCCGAGAAATGTAATTTTGATGTTAACTCCCAAACCGCTGCGCAGAAGTCAACCAAACTTCACCCAATAGTGTATTTTATCACAATCTAGTAGTTACATTTGGAAATTTAGTTCTAGGACATTTGATTTGAGCGCAATCTTCAAACTTAATTAAAAAAAGTCATTTAAGCGTTTTCAGAGTGAGATCTATGCGATATGGCCGAGAAATGTAATTGTGATGTTCACTCCCAAACCGCTGCGCAGAAGTCAACCAAACTTCACCCAATAGTGTATTTTATCACAATCTAGTAGTTACATGTGGAGATTTGGTTCTAGGACATTTGATTTGAGCGCAATCCTCAAACTTAGGTCAAAAAAGCCATTTAAGCCTTTTCACAGTGAGATCTATGCGATATGGCCGAGAAATGTAATTTTGATGTTAACTCCCAAACCGCTGCGCAGAAGTAAACCAAACTTCAACCAATAGTGTATTGTATCACAATCTAGTAGTTACATTTGAAAATTTTGTTCTAGGACATTTTGTTTGAGCGCAATCATCAAACTTAATTAAAAAAGTCATTTAAGCCTTTTCACAGTGAGATCTATGCGATATGGCCGAGAAATGTAATTTTGATGTTAACTCCCAAACCGCTGCGCAGAAGTCAACCAAACTTCACCCAATAGTGTATTTTATCACAATCTAGTAGTTACATTTGGAAATTTAGTTCTAGGACATTTGGTTTGAGCGCAATCTTCAAACTTAATTAAAAAAAGTCATTTAAGCCTTTTCACAGTGAGATCTATGCGATATGGCCGAGAAATGTAATTTTTATGTTCACTCCCAAACCGCTGCGCAGAAGTCAACCAAACTTCACCCATTAGTGTATTGTATCACAATCTAGTAGTTACATGTGGAAATTTGGTTCTAGGACATTTGATTTGAGCGCAATCCTCAAACTTAGGTCAAAAAAGCCATTTAAGCCTTTTCACAGTGAGATCTATGCGATATGGCCGAGAAATGTAATTTTGATGTTCACTCCCAAACCGCTGCGCAGAAGTCAACCAAACTTCACCCATTAGTGTATTGTATCACAATCTAGTAGTTACATGTGGAAATTTGGTTCTAGGACATTTGATTTGAGCGCAATCCTCAAACTTAGGTCAAAAAAGCCATTTAAGCCTTTTCACAGTGAGATCTATGCGATATGGCCGAGAAATGAAATTTTGATGTTAACTCCCAAACCGCTGCGCAGAAGTCAACCAAACTTCACCCAATAGTGTATTGTATCACAATCTAGTAGTTACATTTGAAAATTTTGTTCTAGGACATTTTGTTTGAACGCAATCATCAAACTTAATTAAAAAAGTCATTTAAGCCTTTTCACAGTGAGATCTATGCGATATGGCCGAGAAATGTAATTTTGATGTTAACTCCCAAACCGCTGCGCAGAAGTCAACCAAACTTCACCCAATAGTGTATTGTATCACAATCTAGTAGTTACATGTGGAAATTTGGTTCTAGGACATTTGATTTGAGCGCAATCATCAAACTTAATTAAAAAAGCCATTTAAGCCTTTTCACAGTGAGATCTATGCGATATGGCCGAGAAATGAAATTTTGATGTTAACTCCCAAACCGCTGCGCAGAAGTCAACCAAACTTCACCCAATAGTGTATTGTATCACAATCTAGTAGTTACATTTGAAAATTTTGTTCTAGGACATTTTGTTTGAACGCAATCATCAAACTTAATTAAAAAAGTCATTTAAGCGTTTTCAGAGTGAGATCTATGCGATATGGCCGAGAAATGTAATTTTGATGTTCACTCCCAAACCGCTGCGCAGAAGTCAACCAAACTTCACCCAATAGTGTATTTTATCACAATCTAGTAGTTACATGTGGAGATTTGGTTCTAGGACATTTGATTTGAGCGCAATCCTCAAACTTAGGTCAAAAAAGCCATTTAAGCCTTTTCACAGTGAGATCTATGCGATATGGCCGAGAAATGTAATTTTGATGTTAACTCCCAAACCGCTGCGCAGAAGTCAACCAAACTTCACCCAATAGTGTATTGTATCACAATCTAGTAGTTACATGTGGAAATTTGGTTCTAGGACATTTGATTTGAGCGCAATCATCAAACTTAATTAAAAAAGCCATTTAAGCCTTTTCACAGTGAGATCTATGCGATATGGCCGAGAAATGTAATTTTGATGTTAACTCCCAAACCGCTGCGCAGAAGTCAACCAAACTTCACCCATTAGTGTATTGTATCATAATCTAGTAGTTACATGTGGAAATTTGGTTCTAGGACATTTGATTTGAGCGCAATCCTCAAACTTAGGTCAAAAAAGCCATTTAAGCCTTTTCACAGTGAGATCTATGCGATATGGCCGAGAAATGTAATTTTGATGTTAACTCCCAAACCGCTGCGCAGAAGTAAACCAAACTTCACCAAATAGTGTATTGTATCACAATCTAGTAGTTACATTTGAAAATTTTGTTCTAGGACATTTTGTTTGAGCGCAATCATCAAACTTAATTAAAAAAGCCATTTAAGCCTTTTCACAGTGAGATCTATGCGATATGGCCGAGAAATGTAATTTTGATGTTAACTCCCAAACCGCTGCGCAGAAGTCAACCAAACTTCACCCATTAGTGTATTTTATCACAATCTAGTAGTTACATGTGGAAATTTGGTTCTAGGACATTTGATTTGAGCGCAATCCTCAAACTTAGGTCAAAAAAGCCATTTAAGCCTTTTCACAGTGAGATCTATGCGATATGGCCGAGAAATGTAATTTTGATGTTAACTCCCAAACCGCTGCGCAGAAGTAAACCAAACTTCACCCAATAGTGTATTGTATCACAATCTAGTAATTACATTTGAAAATTTTGTTCTAGGACATTTTGTTTGAGCGCAATCATCAAACTTTATTAAAAAAGTTATTTAAGCCTTTTCACAGTGAGATCTATGCGATATGGCCGAGAAATGTAAATTTGATGTTAACTCCCAAACCGCTGCGCAGAAGTCAACCAAACTTCACCCAATAGTGTATTTTATCACAATCTAGTAGTTACATTTGGAAATTTAGTTCTAGGACATTTGGTTTGAGCGCAATCTACAAACTTAATTAAAAAAAGTCATTTAAGGCTTTTCACAGTGAGATCTATGCGATATGGCCGAGAAATGTAATTTTGATGTTAACTCCCAAACCGCTGCGCAGAAGTCAACCAAACTTCACCCAATAGTGTATTTTATCACAATCTAGTAGTTACATTTGGAAATTTAGTTCTAGGACATTTGATTTGAGCGCAATCTTCAAACTTAATTAAAAAAAGTCATTTAAGCGTTTTCAGAGTGAGATCTATGCGATATGGCCGAGAAATGTAATTTTGATGTTCACTCCCAAACCGCTGCGCAGAAGTCAACCAAACTTCACCCAATAGTGTATTTTATCACAATCTAGTAGTTACATGTGGAGATTTGGTTCTAGGACATTTGATTTGAGCGCAATCCTCAAACTTAGGTCAAAAAAGCCATTTAAGCCTTTTCACAGTGAGATCTATGCGATATGGCCGAGAAATGTAATTTTGATGTTAACTCCCAAACCGCTGCGCAGAAGTCAACCAAACTTCACCCAATAGTGTATTGTATCACAATCTAGTAGTTACATTTGAAAATTTTGTTCTAGGACATTTTGTTTGAACGCAATCATCAAACTTAATTAAAAAAGTCATTTAAGCCTTTTCACAGTGAGATCTATGCGATATGGCCGAGAAATGTAATTTTGATGTTAACTCCCAAACCGCTGCGCAGAAGTCAACCAAACTTCACCCAATAGTGTATTGTATCACAATCTAGTAGTTACATGTGGAAATTTGGTTCTAGGACATTTGATTTGAGCGCAATCATCAAACTTAATTAAAAAAGCCATTTAAGCCTTTTCACAGTGAGATCTATGCGATATGGCCGAGAAATGTAATTTTGATGTTAACTCCCAAACCGCTGCGCAGAAGTCAACCAAACTTCACCCATTAGTGTATTGTATCACAATCTAGTAGTTACATGTGGAAATTTGGTTCTAGGACATTTGATTTGAGCGCAATCCTCAAACTTAGGTCAAAAAAGCCATTTAAGCCTTTTCACAGTGAGATCTATGCGATATGGCCGAGAAATGTAATTTTGATGTTAACTCCCAAACCGCTGCGCAGAAGTAAACCAAACTTCACCCAATAGTGTATTGTATCACAATCTAGTAGTTACATTTGAAAATTTTGTTCTAGGACATTTTGTTTGAGCGCAATCATCAAACTTAATTAAAAAAGCCATTTAAGCCTTTTCACAGTGAGATCTATGCGATATGGCCGAGAAATGTAATTTTGATGTTAACTCCCAAACCGCTGCGCAGAAGTCAACCAAACTTCACCCAATAGTGTATTGTATCACAATCTAGTAGTTACATGTGGAAATTTGGTTCTAGGACATTTGATTTGAGCGCAATTCTCAAACTTAGGTCAAAAAAGCCATTTAAGCCTTTTCACAGTGAGATCTATGCGATATGGCCGAGAAATGTAATTTTGATGTTAACTCCCAAACCGCTGCGCAGAAGTCAACCAAACTTCACCCAATAGTGTATTGTATCACAATCTAGTAGTTACATGTGTAAATTTGGTTCTAGGACATTTGATTTGAGCGCAATCCTCAAACTTAGGTCAAAAAAGCCATTTAAGCCTTTTCACAGTGAGATCTATGCGATATGGCCGAGAAATGTAATTTTGATGTTAACTCCCAAACCGCTGCGCAGAAGTCAACCAAACTTCTTCCAATAGTGTATTTTATCACAATCTAGTAGTTACATTTGGAAATTTAGTTTTAGGACATTTGGTTTGAGCGCAATCTTCAAACTTAATTAAAAAAAGTCATTTAAGCCTTTTCACAGTGAGATCTATGCGATATGGCCGAGAAATGTAATTTTGATGTTCACTCCCAAACCGCTGCGCAGAAGTAAACCAAACTTCACCCAATAGTGTATTTTATCATAATCTAGTAGTTACATTTGGAAATTTAGTTCTAGGACATTTGGTTTGAGCGCAATCTTCAAACTTAATTAAAAAAAGTCATTTAAGCCTTTTCACAGTGAGATCTATGCGATATGGCCGAGAAATGAATTTTGATGTTAACTCCCAAACCGCTGCGCAGAAGTAAACCAAACTTCACCCAATAGTGTATTGTATCACAATCTAGTAGTTACATGTGGAAATTTGGTTCTAGAACATTTGATTTGAGCGCAATCCTCAAACTTAGGTCAAAAAAGCCATTTAAGCCTTTTCACAGTGAGATCTATGCGATATGGCCGAGAAATGTAATTTTGATGTTAACTCCCAAACCGCTGCGCAGAAGTCAACCAAACTTCACCCAATAGTGTATTTTATCACAATCTAGTAGTTACATTTGGAAATTTAGTTTTAGGACATTTGGTTTGAGCGCAATCTTCAAACTTAATTAAAAAAAGTCATTTAAGCCTTTTCACAGTGAGATCTATGCGATATGGCCGAGAAATGTAATTTTGATGTTAACTCCCAAACCGCTGCGCAGAAGTAAACCAAACTTCACCCAATAGTGTATTGTATCACAATCTAGTAGTTACATGTGTAAATTTGGTTCTAGGACATTTGATTTGAGCGCAATCCTCAAACTTAGGTCAAAAAAGCCATTTAAGCCTTTTCACAGTGAGATCTATGCGATATGGCCGAGAAATGTAATTTTGATGTTAACTCCCAAACCGCTGCGCAGAAGTCAACCAAACTTCACCCAATAGTGTATTTTATCACAATCTAGTAGTTACATTTGGAAATTTAGTTTTAGGACATTTGGTTTGAGCGCAATCTTCAAACTTAATTAAAAAAAGTCATTTAAGCCTTTTCACAGTGAGATCTATGCGATATGGCCGAGAAATGTAATTTTGATGTTCACTCCCAAACCGCTGCGCAGAAGTCAACCAAACTTCACCCATTAGTGTATTGTATCACAATCTAGTAATTACATGTGGAAATTTGGTTCTAGGACATTTGATTTGAGCGCAATCCTCAAACTTAGGTCAAAAAAGCCATTTAAGCCTTTTCACAGTGAGATCTATGCGATATGGCCGAGAAATGTAATTTTGATGTTAACTCCCAAACCGCTGCGCAGAAGTAAACCAAACTTCACCCAATAGTGTATTTTATCATAATCTAGTAGTTACATTTGGAAATTTAGTTCTAGGACATTTGGTTTGAGCGCAATCTTCAAACTTAATTAAAAAAAGTCATTTAAGCCTTTTCACAGTGAGATCTATGCGATATGGCCGAGAAATGAATTTTGATGTTAACTCCCAAACCGCTGCGCAGAAGTCAACCAAACTTCACCCAATAGTGTATTGTATCACAATCTAGTAGTTACATGTTGAAATTTGGTTCTAGGACATTTGATTTGAGCGCAATTCTCAAACTTAGGTCAAAAAAGCCATTTAAGCCTTTTCACAGTGAGATCTATGCGATATGGCCGAGAAATGTAATTTTGATGTTAACTCCCAAACCGCTGCGCAGAAGTAAACCAAACTTCACCCAATAGTGTATTGTATCACAATCTAGTAGTTACATGTGGAAATTTGGTTCTAGAACATTTGATTTGAGCGCAATCCTCAAACTTAGGTCAAAAAAGCCATTTAAGCCTTTTCACAGTGAGATCTATGCGATATGGCCGAGAAATGTAATTTTGATGTTAACTCCCAAACCGCTGCGCAGAAGTAAACCAAACTTCACCCAATAGTGTATTGTATCACAATCTAGTAGTTACATGTGGAAATTTGGTTCTAGAACATTTGATTTGAGCGCAATCCTCAAACTTAGGTCAAAAAAGCCATTTAAGCCTTTTCACAGTGAGATCTATGCGATATGGCCGAGAAATGTAATTTTGATGTTAACTCCCAAACCGCTGCGCAGAAGTCAACCAAACTTCACCCAATAGTGTATTTTATCACAATCTAGTAGTTACATTTGGAAATTTAGTTTTAGGACATTTGGTTTGAGCGCAATCTTCAAACTTAATTAAAAAAAGTCATTTAAGCCTTTTCACAGTGAGATCTATGCGATATGGCCGAGAAATGTAATTTTGATGTTAACTCCCAAACCGCTGCGCAGAAGTTAACCAAACTTCACCCAATAGTGTATTTTATCACAATCTAGTAGTTACATTTGGAAATTTAGTTCTAGGACATTTGATTTGAGCGCAATCCTCAAACTTAGGTCAAAATAGCCATTTAAGCCTTTTCACAGTGAGATCTATGCGATATGGCCGAGAAATGTAATTTTGATGTTAACTCCCAAACCGCTGCGCAGAAGTAAACCAAACTTCACCCAATAGTGTATTTTATCATAATCTAGTAGTTACATTTGGAAATTTAGTTCTAGGACATTTGGTTTGAGCGCAATCTTCAAACTTAATTTAAAAAAGTCATTTAAGCCTTTTCACAGTGAGATCTATGCGATATGGCCGAGAAATGTAATTTTGATGTTAACTCCCAAACCGCTGCGCAGAAGTCAACCAAACTTCACACAATAGTGTATTTTATCATAATCTAGTAGTTACATTTGGAAATTTGGTTCTAGGACATTTGGTTTGAGCGCAATCTTCAAACTTAATTTAAAAAAGTCATTTAAGCCTTTTCACAGTGAGATCTATGCGATATGGCCGAGAAATGTAATTTTGATGTTAACTCCCAAACCGCTGCGCAGAAGTCAACCAAACTTCACCCAATAGTGTATTTTATCACAATCTAGTAGTTACATTTGGAAATTTAGTTCTAGGACATTTGATTTGAGCGCAATCCTCAAACTTAGGTCAAAAAAGCCATTTAAGCCTTTTCACAGTGAGATCTATGCGATATGGCCGAGAAATGTAATTTTGATGTTAACTCCCAAACCGCTGCGCAGAAGTCAACCAAATTTCACCCAATAGTGTATTTTATCACAATCTAGTAGTTACATTTGGAAATTTAGTTTTAGGACATTTGGTTTGAGCGCAATCTTCAAACTTAATTTAAAAAAAGTCATTTAAGCCTTTTCACAGTGAGATCTATGCGATATGGCCGAGAAATGTAATTTTGATGTTCACTCCCAAACCGCTGCGCAGAAGTCAACCAAACTTCACCCATTAGTGTATTGTATCACAATCTAGTAGTTACATGTGGAAATTTGGTTCTAGGACATTTGATTTGAGCGCAATCCTCAAACTTAGGTCAAAAAAGCCATTTAAGCCTTTTCACAGTGAGATCTATGCGATATGGCCGAGAAATGAATTTTGATGTTAACTCCCAAACCGCTGCGCAGAAGTCAACCAAACTTCACCCAATAGTGTATTGTATCACAATCTAGTAGTTACATGTGGAAATTTGGTTCTAGGACATTTGATTTGAGCGCAATTAAGCCTTTTCACAGTGAGATCTATGCGATATGGACGAGAAATGTAATTTTGATGTTAACTCCCAAACCGCTGCGCAGAAGTCAACTAAACTTCACCCAATAGTGTATTTTATCACAATCTAGTAGTTACATTTGGAAATTTAGTTCTAGGACATTTGGTTTGAGCGCAATCATCAAACTTAGGTCAAAAAAGCCATTTAAGCCTTTTCACAGTGAGATCTATGCGATATGGCCGAGAAATGTAATTTTGATGTTAACTCCCAAACCGCTGCGCAGAAGTAAACCAAACTTCACCCAATAGTGTATTGTATCACAATCTAGTAGTTACATGTGGAAATTTGGTTCTAGAATATTTGATTTGAGCGCAATCCTCAAACTTAGGTCAAAAAAGCCATTTAAGCCTTTTCACAGTGAGATCTATGCGATATGGCCGAGAAATGTAATTTTGATGTTAACTCCCAAACCGCTGCGCAGAAGTCAACCAAACTTCACCCAATAGTGTATTTTATCACAATCTAGTAGTTACATTTGGAAATTTAGTTTTAGGACATTTGGTTTGAGCGCAATCTTCAAACTTAATTAAAAAAAGTCATTTAAGCCTTTTCACAGTGAGATCTATGCGATATGGCCGAGAAATGTAATTTTGATGTTAACTCCCAAACCGCTGCGCAGAAGTTAACCAAACTTCACCCAATAGTGTATTTATCACAATCTAGTAGTTACATTTGGAAATTTAGTTCTAGGACATTTGGTTTGAGCGCAATCATCAAACTTAGGTCAAAAAAGCCATTTAAGCCTTTTCACAGTGAGATCTATGCGATATGGCCGAGAAATGTAATTTTGATGTTCACTCCCAAACCGCTGCGCAGAAGTCAACCAAACTTCACCCATTAGTGTATTGTATCACAATCTAGTAGTTACATGTGGAAATTTGGTTCTAGGACATTTGATTTGAGCGCAATCCTCAAACTTAGGTCAAAAAAGCCATTTAAGCCTTTTCACAGTGAGATCTATGCGATATGGCCGAGAAATGTAATTTTGATGTTAACTCCCAAACCGCTGCGCAGAAGTAAACCAAACTTCACCCAATAGTGTATTTTATCATAATCTAGTAGTTACATTTGGAAATTTAGTTCTAGGACATTTGGTTTGAGCGCAATCTTCAAACTTAATTAAAAAAAGTCATTTAAGCCTTTTCACAGTGAGATCTATGCGATATGGCCGAGAAATGAATTTTGATGTTAACTCCCAAACCGCTGCGCAGAAGTCAACCAAACTTCACCCAATAGTGTATTGTATCACAATCTAGTAGTTACATGTGGAAATTTGGTTCTAGGACATTTGATTTGAGCGCAATTCTCAAACTTAGGTCAAAAAAGCCATTTAAGCCTTTTCACAGTGAGATCTATGCGATATGGACGAGAAATGTAATTTTGATGTTAACTCCCAAACCGCTGCGCAGAAGTCAACTAAACTTCACCCAATAGTGTATTTTATCACAATCTAGTAGTTACATTTGGAAATTTAGTTCTAGGACATTTGGTTTGAGCGCAATCATCAAACTTAGGTCAAAAAAGCCATTTAAGCCTTTTCACAGTGAGATCTATGCGATATGGCCGAGAAATGTAATTTTGATGTTAACTCCCAAACCGCTGCGCAGAAGTAAACCAAACTTCACCCAATAGTGTATTGTATCACAATCTAGTAGTTACATGTGGAAATTTGGTTCTAGAACATTTGATTTGAGCGCAATCCTCAAACTTAGGTCAAAAAAGCCATTTAAGCCTTTTCACAGTGAGATCTATGCGATATGGCCGAGAAATGTAATTTTGATGTTAACTCCCAAACCGCTGCGCAGAAGTCAACCAAACTTCACCCAATAGTGTATTTTATCACAATCTAGTAGTTACATTTGGAAATTTAGTTTTAGGACATTTGGTTTGAGCGCAATCTTCAAACTTAATTAAAAAAAGTCATTTAAGCCTTTTCACAGTGAGATCAATGCGATATGGCCGAGAAATGTAATTTTGATGTTAACTCCCAAACCGCTGCGCAGAAGTTAACCAAACTTCACCCAATAGTGTATTTTATCACAATCTAGTAGTTACATTTGGAAATTTAGTTCTAGGACATTTGATTTGAGCGCAATCCTCAAACTTAGGTCAAAATAGCCATTTAAGCCTTTTCACAGTGAGATCTATGCGATATGGCCGAGAAATGTAATTTTGATGTTAACTCCCAAACCGCTGCGCAGAAGTAAACCAAACTTCACCCAATAGTGTATTTTATCATAATCTAGTAGTTACATTTGGAAATTTAGTTCTAGGACATTTGGTTTGAGCGCAATCTTCAAACTTAATTTAAAAAAGTCATTTAAGCCTTTTCACAGTGAGATCTATGCGATATGGCCGAGAAATGTAATTTTGATGTTAACTCCCAAACCGCTGCGCAGAAGTCAACCAAACTTCACACAATAGTGTATTTTATCATAATCTAGTAGTTACATTTGGAAATTTGGTTCTAGGACATTTGGTTTGAGCGCAATCTTCAAACTTAATTTAAAAAAAGTCATTTAAGCCTTTTCACAGTGAGATCTATGCGATATGGCCGAGAAATGTAATTTTGATGTTCACTCCCAAACCGCTGCGCAGAAGTCAACCAAACTTCACCCATTAGTGTATTGTATCACAATCTAGTAGTTACATGTGGAAATTTGGTTCTAGGACATTTGATTTGAGCGCAATCCTCAAACTTAGGTCAAAAAAGCCATTTAAGCCTTTTCACAGTGAGATCTATGCGATATGGCCGAGAAATGTAATTTTGATGTTAACTCCCAAACCGCTGCGCAGAAGTAAACCAAACTTCACCCAATACTGTATTTTATCATAATCTAGTAGTTACATTTGGAAATTTAGTTCTAGGACATTTGGTTTGAGCGCAATCTTCAAACTTAATTAAAAAAAGTCATTTAAGCCTTTTCACAGTGAGATCTATGCAATATGGCCGAGAAATGTAATTTTGATGTTAACTCCCAAACCGCTGCGCAGAAGTAAACCAAACTTCACCCAATAGTGTATTGTATCACAATCTAGTAGTTACATGTGGAAATTTGGTTCTAGGACATTTGATTTGAGCGCAATCCTCAAACTTAGGTCAAAAAAGCCATTTAAGCCTTTTCACAGTGAGATCTATGCGATATGGCCGAGAAATGTAATTTTGATGTTAACTCCCAAACCGCTGCGCAGAAGTCAACCAAACTTCACCCAATAGTGTATTTTATCACAATCTAGTAGTTACATTTGAAAATTTAGTTTTAGGACATTTGGTTTGAGCGCAATCTTCAAACTTAATTAAAAAAAGTCATTTAAGCCTTTTCACAGTGAGATCTATGCGATATGGCCGAGAAATGTAATTTTGATGTTCACTCCCAAACCGCTGCGCAGAAGTCAACCAAACTTCACCCATTAGTGTATTGTATCACAATCTAGTAGTTACATGTGGAAATTTGGTTCTAGGACATTTGATTTGAGCGCAATCCTCAAACTTAGGTCAAAAAAGCCATTTAAGCCTTTTCACAGTGAGATCTATGCGATATGGCCGAGAAATGTAATTTTGATGTTAACTCCCAAACCGCTGCGCAGAAGTAAACCAAACTTCACCCAATAGTGTATTTTATCATAATCTAGTAGTTACATTTGGAAATTTAGTTCTAGGACATTTGGTTTGAGCGCAATCTTCAAACTTAATTAAAAAAAGTCATTTAAGCCTTTTCACAGTGAGATCTATGCGATATGGCCGAGAAATGAATTTTGATGTTAACTCCCAAACCGCTGCGCAGAAGTCAACCAAACTTCACCCAATAGTGTATTGTATCACAATCTAGTAGTTACATGTGGAAATTTGGTTCTAGGACATTTGATTTGAGCGCAATTCTCAAACTTAGGTCAAAAAAGCCATTTAAGCCTTTTCACAGTGAGATCTATGCGATATGGACGAGAAATGTAATTTTGATGTTAACTCCCAAACCGCTGCGCAGAAGTCAACTAAACTTCACCCAATAGTGTATTTTATCACAATCTAGTAGTTACATTTGGAAATTTAGTTCTAGGACATTTGGTTTGAGCGCAATCATCAAACTTAGGTCAAAAAAGCCATTTAAGCCTTTTCACAGTGAGATCTATGCGATATGGCCGAGAAATGTAATTTTGATGTTAACTCCCAAACCGCTGCGCAGAAGTCAACCAAACTTCACCCAATAGTGTATTTTATCACAATCTAGTAGTTACATTTGGAAATTTAGTTTTAGGACATTTGGTTTGAGCGCAATCTTCAAACTTAATTAAAAAAAGTCATTTAAGCCTTTTCACAGTGAGATCTATGCGATATGGCCGAGAAATGTAATTTTGATGTTAACTCCCAAACCGCTGCGCAGAAGTTAACCAAACTTCACCCAATAGTGTATTTTATCACAATCTAGTAGTTACATTTGGAAATTTAGTTCTAGGACATTTGATTTGAGCGCAATCCTCAAACTTAGGTCAAAAAAGCCATTTAAGCCTTTTCACAGTGAGATCTATGCGATATGGCCGAGAAATGAATTTTGATGTTAACTCCCAAACCGCTGCGCAGAAGTCAACCAAACTTCACCCAATAGTGTATTGTATCACAATCTAGTAGTTACATGTGGAAATTTGGTTCTAGGACATTTGATTTGAGCGCAATTAAGCCTTTTCACAGTGAGATCTATGCGATATGGACGAGAAATGTAATTTTGATGTTAACTCCCAAACCGCTGCGCAGAAGTCAACTAAACTTCACCCAATAGTGTATTTTATCACAATCTAGTAGTTACATTTGGAAATTTAGTTCTAGGACATTTGGTTTGAGCGCAATCATCAAACTTAGGTCAAAAAAGCCATTTAAGCCTTTTCACAGTGAGATCTATGCGATATGGCCGAGAAATGTAATTTTGATGTTAACTCCCAAACCGCTGCGCAGAAGTAAACCAAACTTCACCCAATAGTGTATTGTATCACAATCTAGTAGTTACATGTGGAAATTTGGTTCTAGAATATTTGATTTGAGCGCAATCCTCAAACTTAGGTCAAAAAAGCCATTTAAGCCTTTTCACAGTGAGATCTATGCGATATGGCCGAGAAATGTAATTTTGATGTTAACTCCCAAACCGCTGCGCAGAAGTCAACCAAACTTCACCCAATAGTGTATTTTATCACAATCTAGTAGTTACATTTGGAAATTTAGTTTTAGGACATTTGGTTTGAGCGCAATCT
This sequence comes from Corythoichthys intestinalis, assembly GCF_030265065.1. Taxonomy (NCBI): domain Eukaryota; kingdom Metazoa; phylum Chordata; class Actinopteri; order Syngnathiformes; family Syngnathidae; genus Corythoichthys; species Corythoichthys intestinalis. The sequence goes on along the minus strand of NC_080398.1, from coordinate 65,920,793 downwards.
TCAAACTTAATTAAAAAAAGTCATTTAAGCCTTTTCACAGTGAGATCTATGCGATATGGCCGAGAAATGTAATTTTGATGTTAACTCCCAAACCGCTGCGCAGAAGTTAACCAAACTTCACCCAATAGTGTATTTATCACAATCTAGTAGTTACATTTGGAAATTTAGTTCTAGGACATTTGGTTTGAGCGCAATCATCAAACTTAGGTCAAAAAAGCCATTTAAGCCTTTTCACAGTGAGATCTATGCGATATGGCCGAGAAATGTAATTTTGATGTTAACTCCCAAACCGCTGCGCAGAAGTCAACCAAACTTCACCCAATAGTGTATTTTATCACAATCTAGTAGTTACATTTGGAAATTTAGTTTTAGGACATTTGGTTTGAGCGCAATCTTCAAACTTAATTAAAAAAAGTCATTTAAGCCTTTTCACAGTGAGATCTATGCGATATGGCCGAGAAATGTAATTTTGATGTTCACTCCCAAACCGCTGCGCAGAAGTCAACCAAACTTCACCCATTAGTGTATTGTATCACAATCTAGTAGTTACATGTGGAAATTTGGTTCTAGGACATTTGATTTGAGCGCAATCCTCAAACTTAGGTCAAAAAAGCCATTTAAGCCTTTTCACAGTGAGATCTATGCGATATGGCCGAGAAATGTAATTTTGATGTTAACTCCCAAACCGCTGCGCAGAAGTAAACCAAACTTCACCCAATAGTGTATTTTATCATAATCTAGTAGTTACATTTGGAAATTTAGTTCTAGGACATTTGGTTTGAGCGCAATCTTCAAACTTAATTAAAAAAAGTCATTTAAGCCTTTTCACAGTGAGATCTATGCGATATGGCCGAGAAATGAATTTTGATGTTAACTCCCAAACCGCTGCGCAGAAGTCAACCAAACTTCACCCAATAGTGTATTGTATCACAATCTAGTAGTTACATGTGGAAATTTGGTTCTAGGACATTTGATTTGAGCGCAATTCTCAAACTTAGGTCAAAAAAGCCATTTAAGCCTTTTCACAGTGAGATCTATGCGATATGGACGAGAAATGTAATTTTGATGTTAACTCCCAAACCGCTGCGCAGAAGTCAACTAAACTTCACCCAATAGTGTATTTTATCACAATCTAGTAGTTACATTTGGAAATTTAGTTCTAGGACATTTGGTTTGAGCGCAATCATCAAACTTAGGTCAAAAAAGCCATTTAAGCCTTTTCACAGTGAGATCTATGCGATATGGCCGAGAAATGTAATTTTGATGTTAACTCCCAAACCGCTGCGCAGAAGTAAACCAAACTTCACCCAATAGTGTATTGTATCACAATCTAGTAGTTACATGTGGAAATTTGGTTCTAGAACATTTGATTTGAGCGCAATCCTCAAACTTAGGTCAAAAAAGCCATTTAAGCCTTTTCACAGTGAGATCTATGCGATATGGCCGAGAAATGTAATTTTGATGTTAACTCCCAAACCGCTGCGCAGAAGTCAACCAAACTTCACCCAATAGTGTATTTTATCACAATCTAGTAGTTACATTTGGAAATTTAGTTTTAGGACATTTGGTTTGAGCGCAATCTTCAAACTTAATTAAAAAAAGTCATTTAAGCCTTTTCACAGTGAGATCAATGCGATATGGCCGAGAAATGTAATTTTGATGTTAACTCCCAAACCGCTGCGCAGAAGTTAACCAAACTTCACCCAATAGTGTATTTTATCACAATCTAGTAGTTACATTTGGAAATTTAGTTCTAGGACATTTGATTTGAGCGCAATCCTCAAACTTAGGTCAAAATAGCCATTTAAGCCTTTTCACAGTGAGATCTATGCGATATGGCCGAGAAATGTAATTTTGATGTTAACTCCCAAACCGCTGCGCAGAAGTCAACCAAACTTCACCCAATAGTGTATTTTATCATAATCTAGTAGTTACATTTGGAAATTTAGTTCTAGGACATTTGGTTTGAGCGCAATCTTCAAACTTAATTAAAAAAAGTCATTTAAGCCTTTTCACAGTGAGATCTATGCGATATGGCCGAGAAATGTAATTTTGATGTTCACTCCCAAACCGCTGCGCAGAAGTCAACCAAACTTCACCCATTAGTGTATTGTATCACAATCTAGTAGTTACATGTGGAAATTTGGTTCTAGGACATTTGATTTGAGCGCAATCCTCAAACTTAGGTCAAAAAAGCCATTTAAGCCTTTTCACAGTGAGATCTATGCGATATGGCCGAGAAATGTAATTTTGATGTTAACTCCCAAACCGCTGCGCAGAAGTAAACCAAACTTCACCCAATAGTGTATTTTATCATAATCTAGTAGTTACATTTGGAAATTTGGTTCTAGGACATTTGGTTTGAGCGCAATCTTCAAACTTAATTTAAAAAAGTCATTTAAGCCTTTTCACAGTGAGATCTATGCGATATGGCCGAGAAATGTAATTTTGATGTTAACTCCCAAACCGCTGCGCAGAAGTCAACCAAACTTCACCCAATAGTGTATTTTATCACAATCTAGTAGTTACATTTGGAAATTTAGTTCTAGGACATTTGATTTGAGCGCAATCCTCAAACTTAGGTCAAAAAAGCCATTTAAGCCTTTTCACAGTGAGATCTATGCGATATGGCCGAGAAATGTAATTTTGATGTTAACTCCCAAACCGCTGCGCAGAAGTCAACCAAATTTCACCCAATAGTGTATTTTATCACAATCTAGTAGTTACATTTGGAAATTTAGTTTTAGGACATTTGGTTTGAGCGCAATCTTCAAACTTAATTAAAAAAAAGTCATTTAAGCCTTTTCACAGTGAGATCTATGCGATATGGCCGAGAAATGTAATTTTGATGTTCACTCCCAAACCGCTGCGCAGAAGTCAACCAAACTTCACCCATTAGTGTATTGTATCACAATCTAGTAGTTACATGTGGAAATTTGGTTCTAGGACATTTGACTTGAGCGCAATCCTCAAACTTAGGTCAAAAAAGCCATTTAAGCCTTTTCACAGTGAGATCTATGCGATATGGCCGAGAAATGTAATTTTGATGTTAACTCCCAAACCGCTGCGCAGAAGTAAACCAAACTTCACCCAATAGTGTATTTTATCATAATCTAGTAGTTACATTTGGAAATTTAGTTCTAGGACATTTGGTTTGAGCGCAATCTTCAAACTTAATTAAAAAAAGTCATTTAAGCCTTTTCACAGTGAGATCTATGCGATATGGCCGAGAAATGTAATTTTGATGTTAACTCCCAAACCGCTGCGCAGAAGTAAACCAAACTTCACCCAATAGTGTATTGTATCACAATCTAGTAGTTACATGTGTAAATTTGGTTCTAGGACATTTGATTTGAGCGCAATCCTCAAACTTAGGTCAAAAAAGCCATTTAAGCCTTTTCACAGTGAGATCTATGCGATATGGCCGAGAAATGTAATTTTGATGTTAACTCCCAAACCGCTGCGCAGAAGTCAACCAAACTTCACCCAATAGTGTATTTTATCACAATCTAGTAGTTACATTTGGAAATTTAGTTTTAGGACATTTGGTTTGAGCGCAATCTTCAAACTTAATTAAAAAAAGTCATTTAAGCCTTTTCACAGTGAGATCTATGCGATATGGCCGAGAAATGTAATTTTGATGTTCACTCCCAAACCGCTGCGCAGAAGTCAACCAAACTTCACCCATTAGTGTATTGTATCACAATCTAGTAGTTACATGTGGAAATTTGGTTCTAGGACATTTGATTTGAGCGCAATCCTCAAACTTAGGTCAAAAAAGCCATTTAAGCCTTTTCACAGTGAGATCTATGCGATATGGCCGAGAAATGTAATTTTGATGTTAACTCCCAAACCGCTGCGCAGAAGTAAACCAAACTTCACCCAATAGTGTATTTTATCATAATCTAGTAGTTACATTTGGAAATTTAGTTCTAGGACATTTGGTTTGAGCGCAATCTTCAAACTTAATTAAAAAAAGTCATTTAAGCCTTTTCACAGTGAGATCTATGCGATATGGCCGAGAAATGAATTTTGATGTTAACTCCCAAACCGCTGCGCAGAAGTCAACCAAACTTCACCCAATAGTGTATTGTATCACAATCTAGTAGTTACATGTGGAAATTTGGTTCTAGGACATTTGATTTGAGCGCAATTCTCAAACTTAGGTCAAAAAAGCCATTTAAGCCTTTTCACAGTGAGATCTATGCGATATGGACGAGAAATGTAATTTTGATGTTAACTCCCAAACCGCTGCGCAGAAGTCAACTAAACTTCACCCAATAGTGTATTTTATCACAATCTAGTAGTTACATTTGGAAATTTAGTTCTAGGACATTTGGTTTGAGCGCAATCTTCAAACTTAATTAAAAAAAGTCATTTAAGCCTTTTCACAGTGAGATCTATGCGATATGGCCGAGAAATAATTTTGATGTTAACTCCCAAACCGCTGCGCAGAAGTCAACCAAACTTCACCCAATAGTGTATTGTATCACAATCTAGTAGTTACATGTGGAAATTTGGTTCTAGGACATTTGATTTGAGCGCAATTCTCAAACTTAGGTCAAAAAAGCCATTTAAGCCTTTTCACAGTGAGATCTATGCAATATGGACGAGAAATGTAATTTTGATGTTAACTCCCAAACCGCTGCGCAGAAGTCAACTAAACTTCACCCAATAGTGTATTTTATCACAATCTAGTAGTTACATTTGGAAATTTAGTTCTAGGACATTTGGTTTGAGCGCAATCATTAAACTTAGGTCAAAAAAGCAATTTAAGCCTTTTCACAGTGAGATCTATGCGATATGGCCGAGAAATGTAATTTTGATGTTAACTCCCAAACCGCTGCGCAGAAGTAAACCAAACTTCACCCAATAGTGTATTGTATCACAATCTAGTAGTTACATGTGGAAATTTGGTTCTAGGACATTTGATTTGAGCGCAATCCTCAAACTTAGGTCAAAAAAGCCATTTAAGCCTTTTCACAGTGAGATCTATGCGATATGGCCGAGAAATGTAATTTTGATGTTAACTCCCAAACCGCTGCGCAGAAGTCAACCAAACTTCACCCAATAGTGTATTTTATCACAATCTAGTAGTTACATTTGGAAATTTAGTTTTAGGACATTTGGTTTGAGCGCAATCTTCAAACTTAATTAAAAAAAGTCATTTAAGCCTTTTCACAGTGAGATCTATGCGATATGGCCGAGAAATGTAATTTTGATGTTAACTCCCAAACCGCTGCGCAGAAGTTAACCAAACTTCACCCAATAGTGTATTTTATCACAATCTAGTAGTTACATTTGGAAATTTAGTTCTAGGACATTTGATTTGAGCGCAATCCTCAAACTTAGGTCAAAAAAGCCATTTAAGCCTTTTCACAGTGAGATCTATGCGATATGGCCGAGAAATGTAATTTTGATGTTAACTCCCAAACCGCTGCGCAGAAGTCAACCAAACTTCACCCAATAGTGTATTTTATCACAATCTAGTAGTTACATTTGGAAATTTAGTTTTAGGACATTTGGTTTGAGCGCAATCTTCATCCTTAATTAAAAAAAGTCATTTAAGCCTTTTCACAGTGAGATCTATGCGATATGGCCGAGAAATGTAATTTTGATGTTCACTCCCAAACCGCTGCGCAGAAGTCAACCAAACTTCACCCATTAGTGTATTGTATCACAATCTAGTAGTTACATGTGGAAATTTGGTTCTAGGACATTTGATTTGAGCGCAATCCTCAAACTTAGGTCAAAAAAGCCATTTAAGCCTTTTCACAGTGAGATCTATGCGATATGGCCGAGAAATGTAATTTTGATGTTAACTCCCAAACCGCTGCGCAGAAGTCAACCAAACTTCACCCAATAGTGTATTTTATCATAATCTAGTAGTTACATTTGGAAATTTAGTTCTAGGACATTTGGTTTGAGCGCAATCTTCAAACTTAATTAAAAAAAGTCATTTAAGCCTTTTCACAGTGAGATCTATGCGATATGGCCGAGAAATGAATTTTGATGTTAACTCCCAAACCGCTGCGCAGAAGTCAACCAAACTTCACCCAATAGTGTATTGTATCACAATCTAGTAGTTACATGTGGAAATTTGGTTCTAGGACATTTGATTTGAGCGCAATTCTCAAACTTAGGTCAAAAAAGCCATTTAAGCCTTTTCACAGTGAGATCTATGCGATATGGACGAGAAATGTAATTGTGATGTTAACTCCCAAACCGCTGCGCAGAAGTCAACTAAACTTCACCCAATAGTGTATTTTATCACAATCTAGTAGTTACATTTGGAAATTTAGTTCTAGGACATTTGGTTTGAGCGCAATCTTCAAACTTAATTAAAAAAAGTCATTTAAGCCTTTTCACAGTGAGATCTATGCGATATGGCCGAGAAATGTAATTTTTATGTTAACTCCCAAACCGCTGCGCAGAAGTCAACCAAACTTCACCCAATAGTGTATTTTATCACAATCTAGTAGTTACATTTGGAAATTTAGTTTTAGGACATTTGGTTTGAGCGCAATCTTCAAACTTAATTAAAAAAAGTCATTTAAGCCTTTTCCCAGTGAGATCTATGCGATATGGCCGAGAAATGTAATTTTGATGTTAACTCCCAAACCGCTGCGCAGAAGTTAACCAAACTTCACCCAATAGTGTATTTTATCACAATCTAGTAGTTACATTTGGAAATTTAGTTCTAGGACATTTGATTTGAGCGCAATCCTCAAACTTAGGTCAAAAAAGCCATTTAAGCCTTTTCACAGTGAGATCTATGCGATATGGCCGAGAAATGTAATTTTGATGTTAACTCCCAAACCGCTGCGCAGAAGTCAACCAAACTTCACCGAATAGTGTATTTTATCACAATCTAGTAGTTACATTTGGAAATTTAGTTTTAGGACATTTGGTTTGAGCGCAATCTTCATCCTTAATTAAAAAAAGTCATTTAAGCCTTTTCACAGTGAGATCTATGCGATATGGCCGAGAAATGTAATTTTGATGTTCACTCCCAAACCGCTGCGCAGAAGTCAACCAAACTTCACCCATTAGTGTATTGTATCACAATCTAGTAGTTACATGTGGAAATTTGGTTCTAGGACATTTGATTTGAGCGCAATCCTCAAACTTAGGTCAAAAAAGCCATTTAAGCCTTTTCACAGTGAGATCTATGCGATATGGCCGAGAAATGTAATTTTGATGTTAACTCCCAAACCGCTGCGCAGAAGTAAACCAAACTTCACCCAATAGTGTATTTTATCATAATCTAGTAGTTACATTTGGAAATTTAGTTCTAGGACATTTGGTTTGAGCGCAATCTTCAAACTTAATTAAAAAAAGTCATTTAAGCCTTTTCACAGTGAGATCTATGCGATATGGCCGAGAAATGAATTTTGATGTTAACTCCCAAACCGCTGCGCAGAAGTCAACCAAACTTCACCCAATAGTGTATTGTATCACAATCTAGTAGTTACATGTGGAAATTTGGTTCTAGGACATTTGATTTGAGCGCAATCCTCAAACTTAGGTCAAAAAAGCCATTTAAGCCTTTTCACAGTGAGATCTATGCGATATGGACGAGAAATGTAATTTTGATGTTAACTCCCAAACCGCTGCGCAGAAGTCAACTAAACTTCACCCAATAGTGTATTTTATCACAATCTAGTAGTTACATTTGGAAATTTAGTTCTAGGACATTTGGTTTGAGCGCAATCTTCAAACTTAATTAAAAAAAGTCATTTAAGCCTTTTCACAGTGAGATCTATGCGATATGGCCGAGAAATGTAATTTTGATGTTAACTCCCAAACCGCTGCGCAGAAGTAAACCAAACTTCACCCAATAGTGTATTTTATCACAATCTAGTAGTTACATTTGGAAATTTAGTTCTAGGACATTTGATTTGAGCGCAATCCTCAAACTTAGGTCAAAAAAGCCATTTAAGCCTTTTCACAGTGAGATCTATGCGATATGGCCGAGAAATGTAATTTTGATGTTAACTCCCAAACCGCTGCGCAGAAGTAAACCAAACTTCACCCAATAGTGTATTTTATCATAATCTAGTAGTTACATTTGGAAATTTAGTTCTAGGACATTTGGTTTGAGCGCAATCTTCAAACTTAATTAAAAAAAGTCATTTAAGCCTTTTCACAGTGAGATCTATGCGATATGGCCGAGAAATGTAATTTTGATGTTAACTCCCAAACCGCTGCGCAGAAGTCAACCAAACTTCACCCAATAGTGTATTTTATCACAATCTAGTAGTTACATTTGGAAATTTAGTTTTAGGACATTTGGTTTGAGCGCAATCTTCAAACTTAATTAAAAAAAGTCATTTAAGCCTTTTCACAGTGAGATCTATGCGATATGGCCGAGAAATGTAATTTTGATGTTCACTCCCAAACCGCTGCGCAGAAGTCAACCAAACTTCACCCATTAGTGTATTGTATCACAATCTAGTAGTTACATGTGGAAATTTGGTTCTAGGACATTTGATTTGAGCGCAATCCTCAAACTTAGGTCAAAAAAGCCATTTAAGCCTTTTCACAGTGAGATCTATGCGATATGGCCGAGAAATGTAATTTTGATGTTAACTCCCAAACCGCTGCGCAGAAGTCAACCAAACTTCACCCAATAGTGTATTGTATCACAATCTAGTAGTTACATGTGGAAATTTGGTTCTAGGACATTTGATTTGAGCGCAATCCTCAAACTTAGGTCAAAATAGCCATTTAAGCCTTTTCACAGTGAGATCTATGCGATATGGCCGAGAAATGTAATTTTGATGTTAACTCCCAAACCGCTGCGCAGAAGTAAACCAAACTTCACCCAATAGTGTATTTTATCACAATCTAGTAGTTACTTTTTGGAAATTTAGTTCTAGGACATTTGATTTGAGCGCAATCCTCAAACTTAGGTCAAAAAAGCCATTTAAGCCTTATCACAGTGAGATCTATGCGATATGGCCGAGAAATGTAATTTTGATGTTAACTCCCAAACCGCTGCGCAGAAGTAAACCAAACTTCACCCAATAGTGTATTTTATCATAATCTAGTAGTTACATTTGGAAATTTAGTTCTAGGACATTTGGTTTGAGCGCAATCTTCAAACTTAATTTAAAAAAGTCATTTAAGCCTTTTCACAGTGAGATCTATGCGATATGGCCGAGAAATGTAATTTTGATGTTAACTCCCAAACCGCTGCGCAGAAGTCAACCAAACTTCACACAATAGTGTATTTTATCATAATCTAGTAGTTACATTTGGAAATTTAGTTCTAGGACATTTGGTTTGAGCGCAATCTTCAAACTTAATTACAAAAAGTAATTTAAGCCTTTTCACAGTGAGATCTATGCGATATGGCCGAGAAATGTAATTTTGATGTTAACTCCCAAACCGCTGCGCAGAAGTCAACCAAACTTCACCCAATAGTGTATTTTATCACAATCTAGTAGTTACATTTGGAAATTTAGTTCTAGGACATTTGATTTGAGCGCAATCCTCAAACTTAGGTCAAAAAAGCCATTTAAGCCTTTTCACAGTGAGATCTATGCGATATGGCCGAGAAATGTAATTTTGATGTTAACTCCCAAACCGCTGCGCAGAAGTAAACCAAACTTCACCCAATAGTGTATTTTATCATAATCTAGTAGTTACATTTGGAAATTTAGTTCTAGGACATTTGGTTTGAGCGCAATCTTCAAACTTAATTAAAAAAAGTCATTTAAGCCTTTTCACAGTGAGATCTATGCGATATGGCCGAGAAATGTAATTTTGATGTTAACTCCCAAACCGCTGCGCAGAAGTCAACCAAACTTCACCCAATAGTGTATTTTATCACAATCTAGTAGTTACATTTGGAAATTTAGTTTTAGGACATTTGGTTTGAGCGCAATCTTCAAACTTAATTAAAAAAAGTCATTTAAGCCTTTTCACAGTGAGATCTATGCGATATGGCCGAGAAATGTAATTTTGATGTTCACTCCCAAACCGCTGCGCAGAAGTCAACCAAACTTCACCCATTAGTGTATTGTATCACAATCTAGTAGTTACATGTGGAAATTTGGTTCTAGGACATTTGATTTGAGCGCAATCCTCAAACTTAGGTCAAAAAAGCCATTTAAGCCTTTTCACAGTGAGATCTATGCGATATGGCCGAGAAATGTAATTTTGATGTTAACTCCCAAACCGCTGCGCAGAAGTAAACCAAACTTCACCCAATAGTGTATTTTATCATAATCTAGTAGTTACATTTGGAAATTTAGTTCTAGGACATTTGGTTTGAGCGCAATCTTCAAACTTAATTAAAAAAAGTCATTTAAGCCTTTTCACAGTGAGATCTATGCGATATGGCCGAGAAATGTAATTTTTATGTTAACTCCCAAACCGCTGCGCAGAAGTCAACCAAACTTCACCCAATAGTGTATTTTATCACAATCTAGTAGTTACATTTGGAAATTTAGTTTTAGGACATTTGGTTTGAGCGCAATCTTCAAACTTAATTAAAAAAAGTCATTTAAGCCTTTTCCCAGTGAGATCTATGCGATATGGCCGAGAAATGTAATTTTGATGTTAACTCCCAAACCGCTGCGCAGAAGTTAACCAAACTTCACCCAATAGTGTATTTTATCACAATCTAGTAGTTACATTTGGAAATTTAGTTCTAGGACATTTGATTTGAGCGCAATCCTCAAACTTAGGTCAAAAAAGCCATTTAAGCCTTTTCACAGTGAGATCTATGCGATATGGCCGAGAAATGTAATTTTGATGTTAACTCCCAAACCGCTGCGCAGAAGTCAACCAAACTTCACCGAATAGTGTATTTTATCACAATCTAGTAGTTACATTTGGAAATTTAGTTTTAGGACATTTGGTTTGAGCGCAATCTTCATCCTTAATTAAAAAAAGTCATTTAAGCCTTTTCACAGTGAGATCTATGCGATATGGCCGAGAAATGTAATTTTGATGTTCACTCCCAAACCGCTGCGCAGAAGTCAACCAAACTTCACCCATTAGTGTATTGTATCACAATCTAGTAGTTACATGTGGAAATTTGGTTCTAGGACATTTGATTTGAGCGCAATCCTCAAACTTAGGTCAAAAAAGCCATTTAAGCCTTTTCACAGTGAGATCTATGCGATATGGCCGAGAAATGTAATTTTGATGTTAACTCCCAAACCGCTGCGCAGAAGTAAACCAAACTTCACCCAATAGTGTATTTTATCATAATCTAGTAGTTACATTTGGAAATTTAGTTCTAGGACATTTGGTTTGAGCGCAATCTTCAAACTTAATTAAAAAAAGTCATTTAAGCCTTTTCACAGTGAGATCTATGCGATATGGCCGAGAAATGAATTTTGATGTTAACTCCCAAACCGCTGCGCAGAAGTCAACCAAACTTCACCCAATAGTGTATTGTATCACAATCTAGTAGTTACATGTGGAAATTTGGTTCTAGGACATTTGATTTGAGCGCAATCCTCAAACTTAGGTCAAAAAAGCCATTTAAGCCTTTTCACAGTGAGATCTATGCGATATGGACGAGAAATGTAATTTTGATGTTAACTCCCAAACCGCTGCGCAGAAGTCAACTAAACTTCACCCAATAGTGTATTTTATCACAATCTAGTAGTTACATTTGGAAATTTAGTTCTAGGACATTTGGTTTGAGCGCAATCTTCAAACTTAATTAAAAAAAGTCATTTAAGCCTTTTCACAGTGAGATCTATGCGATATGGCCGAGAAATGTAATTTTGATGTTAACTCCCAAACCGCTGCGCAGAAGTAAACCAAACTTCACCCAATAGTGTATTTTATCACAATCTAGTAGTTACATTTGGAAATTTAGTTCTAGGACATTTGATTTGAGCGCAATCCTCAAACTTAGGTCAAAAAAGCCATTTAAGCCTTTTCACAGTGAGATCTATGCGATATGGCCGAGAAATGTAATTTTGATGTTAACTCCCAAACCGCTGCGCAGAAGTAAACCAAACTTCACCCAATAGTGTATTTTATCATAATCTAGTAGTTACATTTGGTAATTTAGTTCTAGGACATTTGGTTTGAGCGCAATCTTCAAACTTAATTAAAAAAAGTCATTTAAGCCTTTTCACAGTGAGATCTATGCGATATGGCCGAGAAATGTAATTTTGATGTTAACTCCCAAACCGCTGCGCAGAAGTCAACCAAACTTCACCCAATAGTGTATTTTATCACAATCTAGTAGTTACATTTGGAAATTTAGTTTTAGGACATTTGGTTTGAGCGCAATCTTCAAACTTAATTAAAAAAAGTCATTTAAGCCTTTTCACAGTGAGATCTATGCGATATGGCCGAGAAATGTAATTTTGATGTTCACTCCCAAACCGCTGCGCAGAAGTCAACCAAACTTCACCCATTAGTGTATTGTATCACAATCTAGTAGTTACATGTGGAAATTTGGTTCTAGGACATTTGATTTGAGCGCAATCCTCAAACTTAGGTCAAAAAAGCCATTTAAGCCTTTTCACAGTGAGATCTATGCGATATGGCCGAGAAATGTAATTTTGATGTTAACTCCCAAACCGCTGCGCAGAAGTCAACCAAACTTCACCCAATAGTGTATTGTATCACAATCTAGTAGTTACATGTGGAAATTTGGTTCTAGGACATTTGATTTGAGCGCAATCCTCAAACTTAGGTCAAAATAGCCATTTAAGCCTTTTCACAGTGAGATCTATGCGATATGGCCGAGAAATGTAATTTTGATGTTAACTCCCAAACCGCTGCGCAGAAGTAAACCAAACTTCACCCAATAGTGTATTTTATCACAATCTAGTAGTTACTTTTTGGAAATTTAGTTCTAGGACATTTGATTTGAGCGCAATCCTCAAACTTAGGTCAAAAAAGCCATTTAAGCCTTATCACAGTGAGATCTATGCGATATGGCCGAGAAATGTAATTTTGATGTTAACTCCCAAACCGCTGCGCAGAAGTAAACCAAACTTCACCCAATAGTGTATTTTATCATAATCTAGTAGTTACATTTGGAAATTTAGTTCTAGGACATTTGGTTTGAGCGCAATCTTCAAACTTAATTTAAAAAAGTCATTTAAGCCTTTTCACAGTGAGATCTATGCGATATGGCCGAGAAATGTAATTTTGATGTTAACTCCCAAACCGCTGCGCAGAAGTCAACCAAACTTCACACAATAGTGTATTTTATCATAATCTAGTAGTTACATTTGGAAATTTAGTTCTAGGACATTTGGTTTGAGCGCAATCTTCAAACTTAATTACAAAAAGTCATTTAAGCCTTTTCACAGTGAGATCTATGCGATATGGCCGAGAAATGTAATTTTGATGTTAACTCCCAAACCGCTGCGCAGAAGTCAACCAAACTTCACCCAATAGTGTATTTTATCACAATCTAGTAGTTACATTTGGAAATTTAGTTCTAGGACATTTGATTTGAGCGCAATCCTCAAACTTAGGTCAAAAAAGCCATTTAAGCCTTTTCACAGTGAGATCTATGCGATATGGCCGAGAAATGTAATTTTGATGTTAACTCCCAAACCGCTGCGCAGAAGTCAACCAAACTTCACCGAATAGTGTATTTTATCACAATCTAGTAGTTACATTTGGAAATTTAGTTTTAGGACATTTGGTTTGAGCGCAATCTTCATCCTTAATTAAAAAAAGTCATTTAAGCCTTTTCACAGTGAGATCTATGCGATATGGCCGAGAAATGTAATTTTGATGTTCACTCCCAAACCGCTGCGCAGAAGTCAACCAAACTTCACCCATTAGTGTATTGTATCACAATCTAGTAGTTACATGTGGAAATTTGGTTCTAGGACATTTGATTTGAGCGCAATCCTCAAACTTAGGTCAAAAAAGCCATTTAAGCCTTTTCACAGTGAGATCTATGCGATATGGCCGAGAAATGTAATTTTGATGTTAACTCCCAAACCGCTGCGCAGAAGTAAACCAAACTTCACCCAATAGTGTATTTTATCATAATCTAGTAGTTACATTTGGAAATTTAGTTCTAGGACATTTGGTTTGAGCGCAATCTTCAAACTTAATTAAAAAAAGTCATTTAAGCCTTTTCACAGTGAGATCTATGCGATATGGCCGAGAAATGAATTTTGATGTTAACTCCCAAACCGCTGCGCAGAAGTCAACCAAACTTCACCCAATAGTGTATTGTATCACAATCTAGTAGTTACATGTGGAAATTTGGTTCTAGGACATTTGATTTGAGCGCAATCCTCAAACTTAGGTCAAAAAAGCCATTTAAGCCTTTTCACAGTGAGATCTATGCGATATGGACGAGAAATGTAATTTTGATGTTAACTCCCAAACCGCTGCGCAGAAGTCAACTAAACTTCACCCAATAGTGTATTTTATCACAATCTAGTAGTTACATTTGGAAATTTAGTTCTAGGACATTTGGTTTGAGCGCAATCTTCAAACTTAATTAAAAAAAGTCATTTAAGCCTTTTCACAGTGAGATCTATGCGATATGGCCGAGAAATGTAATTTTGATGTTAACTCCCAAACCGCTGCGCAGAAGTAAACCAAACTTCACCCAATAGTGTATTTTATCACAATCTAGTAGTTACATTTGGAAATTTAGTTCTAGGACATTTGATTTGAGCGCAATCCTCAAACTTAGGTCAAAAAAGCCATTTAAGCCTTTTCACAGTGAGATCTATGCGATATGGCCGAGAAATGTAATTTTGATGTTAACTCCCAAACCGCTGCGCAGAAGTAAACCAAACTTCACCCAATAGTGTATTTTATCATAATCTAGTAGTTACATTTGGTAATTTAGTTCTAGGACATTTGGTTTGAGCGCAATCTTCAAACTTAATTAAAAAAAGTCATTTAAGCCTTTTCACAGTGAGATCTATGCGATATGGCCGAGAAATGTAATTTTGATGTTAACTCCCAAACCGCTGCGCAGAAGTCAACCAAACTTCACCCAATAGTGTATTTTATCACAATCTAGTAGTTACATTTGGAAATTTAGTTTTAGGACATTTGGTTTGAGCGCAATCTTCAAACTTAATTAAAAAAAGTCATTTAAGCCTTTTCACAGTGAGATCTATGCGATATGGCCGAGAAATGTAATTTTGATGTTCACTCCCAAACCGCTGCGCAGAAGTCAACCAAACTTCACCCATTAGTGTATTGTATCACAATCTAGTAGTTACATGTGGAAATTTGGTTCTAGGACATTTGATTTGAGCGCAATCCTCAAACTTAGGTCAAAAAAGCCATTTAAGCCTTTTCACAGTGAGATCTATGCGATATGGCCGAGAAATGTAATTTTGATGTTAACTCCCAAACCGCTGCGCAGAAGTCAACCAAACTTCACCCAATAGTGTATTGTATCACAATCTAGTAGTTACATGTGGAAATTTGGTTCTAGGACATTTGATTTGAGCGCAATCCTCAAACTTAGGTCAAAATAGCCATTTAAGCCTTTTCACAGTGAGATCTATGCGATATGGCCGAGAAATGTAATTTTGATGTTAACTCCCAAACCGCTGCGCAGAAGTAAACCAAACTTCACCCAATAGTGTATTTTATCACAATCTAGTAGTTACTTTTTGGAAATTTAGTTCTAGGACATTTGATTTGAGCGCAATCCTCAAACTTAGGTCAAAAAAGCCATTTAAGCCTTATCACAGTGAGATCTATGCGATATGGCCGAGAAATGTAATTTTGATGTTAACTCCCAAACCGCTGCGCAGAAGTAAACCAAACTTCACCCAATAGTGTATTTTATCATAATCTAGTAGTTACATTTGGAAATTTAGTTCTAGGACATTTGGTTTGAGCGCAATCTTCAAACTTAATTTAAAAAAGTCATTTAAGCCTTTTCACAGTGAGATCTATGCGATATGGCCGAGAAATGTAATTTTGATGTTAACTCCCAAACCGCTGCGCAGAAGTCAACCAAACTTCACACAATAGTGTATTTTATCATAATCTAGTAGTTACATTTGGAAATTTAGTTCTAGGACATTTGGTTTGAGCGCAATCTTCAAACTTAATTACAAAAAGTCATTTAAGCCTTTTCACAGTGAGATCTATGCGATATGGCCGAGAAATGTAATTTTGATGTTAACTCCCAAACCGCTGCGCAGAAGTCAACCAAACTTCACCCAATAGTGTATTTTATCACAATCTAGTAGTTACATTTGGAAATTTAGTTCTAGGACATTTGATTTGAGCGCAATCCTCAAACTTAGGTCAAAAAAGCCATTTAAGCCTTTTCACAGTGAGATCTATGCGATATGGCCGAGAAATGTAATTTTGATGTTAACTCCCAAACCGCTGCGCAGAAGTAAACCAAACTTCACCCAATAGTGTATTTTATCATAATCTAGTAGTTACATTTGGAAATTTAGTTCTAGGACATTTGGTTTGAGCGCAATCTTCAAACTTAATTAAAAAAAGTCATTTAAGCCTTTTCACAGTGAGATCTATGCGATATGGCCGAGAAATGTAATTTTGATGTTAACTCCCAAACCGCTGCGCAGAAGTCAACCAAACTTCACCCAATAGTGTATTTTATCACAATCTAGTAGTTACATTTGGAAATTTAGTTTTAGGACATTTGGTTTGAGCGCAATCTTCAAACTTAATTAAAAAAAGTCATTTAAGCCTTTTCACAGTGAGATCTATGCGATATGGCCGAGAAATGTAATTTTGATGTTCACTCCCAAACCGCTGCGCAGAAGTCAACCAAACTTCACCCATTAGTGTATTGTATCACAATCTAGTAGTTACATGTGGAAATTTGGTTCTAGGACATTTGATTTGAGCGCAATCCTCAAACTTAGGTCAAAAAAGCCATTTAAGCCTTTTCACAGTGAGATCTATGCGATATGGCCGAGAAATGTAATTTTGATGTTAACTCCCAAACCGCTGCGCAGAAGTCAACCAAACTTCACCCAATAGTGTATTTTATCATAATCTAGTAGTTACATTTGGAAATTTAGTTCTAGGACATTTGGTTTGAGCGCAATCTTCAAACTTAATTAAAAAAAGTCATTTAAGCCTTTTCACAGTGAGATCTATGCGATATGGCCGAGAAATGTAATTTTGATGTTAACTCCCAAACCGCTGCGCAGAAGTCAACCAAACTTCACCCAATAGTGTATTGTATCACAATCTAGTAGTTACATGTGGAAATTTGGTTCTAGGACATTTGATTTGAGCGCAATTCTCAAACTTAGGTCAAAAAAGCCATTTAAGCCTTTTCACAGTGAGATCTATGCGATATGGCCGAGAAATGTAATTTTGATGTTAACTCCCAAACCGCTGCGCAGAAGTAAACCAAACTTCACCCAATAGTGTATTTTATCATAATCTAGTAGTTACATTTGGAAATTTAGTTCTAGGACATTTGATTTGAGCGCAATCCTCAAACTTAGGTCAAAAAAGCCATTTAAGCCTTTTCACAGTGAGATCTATGCGATATGGCCGAGAAATGTAATTTTGATGTTAACTCCCAAACCGCTGCGCAGAAGTCAACCAAACTTCACCCAATAGTGTATTTTATCACAATCTAGTAGTTACATTTGGAAATTTAGTTCTAGGACATTTGATTTGAGCGCAATCCTCAAACTTAGGTCAAAAAAGCCATTTAAGCCTTTTCACAGTGAGATCTATGCGATATGGCCGAGAAATGTAATTTTGATGTTAACTCCCAAACCGCTGCGCAGAAGTAAACCAAACTTCACCCAATAGTGTATTTTATCATAATCTAGTAGTTACATTTGGAAATTTAGTTCTAGGACATTTGGTTTGAGCGCAATCTTCAAACTTAATTAAAAAAAGTCATTTAAGCCTTTTCACAGTGAGATCTATGCGATATGGCCGAGAAATGTAATTTTGATGTTAACTCCCAAACCGCTGCGCAGAAGTCAACCAAACTTCACCCAATAGTGTATTTTATCACAATCTAGTAGTTACATTTGGAAATTTAGTTTTAGGACATTTGGTTTGAGCGCAATCTTCAAACTTAATTAAAAAAAGTCATTTAAGTCTTTTCACAGTGAGATCTATGCGATATGGCCGAGAAATGTAATTTTGATGTTCACTCCCAAACCGCTGCACAGACGTCAACCAAACTTCACCCATTAGTGTATTGTATCACAATCTAGTAGTTACATGTGGAAATTTGGTTCTAGGACATTTGATTTGAGCGCAATCCTCAAACTTAGGTCAAAAAAGCCATTTAAGCCTTTTCACAGTGAGATCTATGCGATATGGCCGAGAAATGTAATTTTGATGTTAACTCCCAAACCGCTGCGCAGAAGTCAACCAAACTTCACCCAATAGTGTATTTTATCATAATCTAGTAGTTACATTTGGAAATTTAGTTCTAGGACATTTGGTTTGAGCGCAATCTTCAAACTTAATTAAAAAAAGTCATTTAAGCCTTTTCACAGTGAGGTCTATGCGATATGGCCGAGAAATGTAATTTTGATGTTAACTCCCAAACCGCTGCGCAGAAGTCAACCAAACTTCACCCAATAGTGTATTTTATCACAATCTAGTAGTTACATTTGGAAATTTAGTTTTAGGACATTTGGTTTGAGCGCAATCCTCAAACTTAATTAAAAAAAGTCATTTAAGCCTTTTCACAGTGAGATCTATGCGATATGGCCGAGAAATGTAATTTTGATGTTCACTCCCAAACCGCTGCGCAGAAGTCAACCAAACTTCACCCATTAGTGTATTGTATCACAATCTAGTAGTTACATGTGGAAATTTGGTTCTAGGACATTTGATTTGAGCGCAATCCTCAAACTTAGGTCAAAAAAGCCATTTAAGCCTTTTCACAGTGAGATCTATGCGATATGGCCGAGAAATGTAATTTTGATGTTAACTCCCAAACCGCTGCGCAGAAGTCAACCAAACTTCACCCAATAGTGTATTGTATCACAATCTAGTAGTTACATGTGGAAATTTGGTTCTAGGACATTTGATTTGAGCGCAATCCTCAAACTTAGGTCAAAATAGCCATTTAAGCCTTTTCACAGTGAGATCTATGCGATATGGCCGAGAAATGTAATTTTGATGTTAACTCCCAAACCGCTGCGCAGAAGTAAACCAAACTTCACCCAATAGTGTATTTTATCACAATCTAGTAGTTACATTTGGAAATTTAGTTCTAGGACATTTGATTTGAGCGCAATCCTCAAACTTAGGTCAAAAAAGCCATTTAAGCCTTATCACAGTGAGATCTATGCGATATGGCCGAGAAATGTAATTTTGATGTTAACTCCCAAACCGCTGCGCAGAAGTAAACCAAACTTCACCCAATAGTGTATTTTATCATAATCTAGTAGTTACATTTGGAAATTTAGTTCTAGGACATTTGGTTTGAGCGCAATCTTCAAACTTAATTTAAAAAAGTCATTTAAGCCTTTTCACAGTGAGATCTATGCGATATGGCCGAGAAATGTAATTTTGATGTTAACTCCCAAACCGCTGCGCAGAAGTCAACCAAACTTCACACAATAGTGTATTTTATCATAATCTAGTAGTTACATTTGGAAATTTAGTTCTAGGACATTTGGTTTGAGCGCAATCTTCAAACTTAATTACAAAAAGTCATTTAAGCCTTTTCACAGTGAGATCTATGCGATATGGCCGAGAAATGTAATTTTGATGTTAACTCCCAAACCGCTGCGCAGAAGTCAACCAAACTTCACCCAATAGTGTATTTTATCACAATCTAGTAGTTACATTTGGAAATTTAGTTCTAGGACATTTGATTTGAGCGCAATCCTCAAACTTAGGTCAAAAAAGCCATTTAAGCCTTTTCACAGTGAGATCTATGCGATATGGCCGAGAAATGTAATTTTGATGTTAACTCCCAAACCGCTGCGCAGAAGTAAACCAAACTTCACCCAATAGTGTATTTTATCATAATCTAGTAGTTACATTTGGAAATTTAGTTCTAGGACATTTGGTTTGAGCGCAATCTTCAAACTTAATTAAAAAAAGTCATTTAAGCCTTTTCACAGTGAGATCTATGCGATATGGCCGAGAAATGTAATTTTGATGTTAACTCCCAAACCGCTGCGCAGAAGTCAACCAAACTTCACCCAATAGTGTATTTTATCACAATCTAGTAGTTACATTTGGAAATTTAGTTTTAGGACATTTGGTTTGAGCGCAATCTTCAAACTTAATTAAAAAAAGTCATTTAAGCCTTTTCACAGTGAGATCTATGCGATATGGCCGAGAAATGTAATTTTGATGTTCACTCCCAAACCGCTGCGCAGAAGTCAACCAAACTTCACCCATTAGTGTATTGTATCACAATCTAGTAGTTACATGTGGAAATTTGGTTCTAGGACATTTGATTTGAGCGCAATCCTCAAACTTAGGTCAAAAAAGCCATTTAAGCCTTTTCACAGTGAGATCTATGCAATATGGACGAGAAATGTAATTTTGATGTTAACTCCCAAACCGCTGCGCAGAAGTCAACTAAACTTCACCCAATAGTGTATTTTATCACAATCTAGTAGTTACATTTGGAAATTTAGTTCTAGGACATTTGGTTTGAGCGCAATCATCAAACTTAGGTCAAAAAAGCCATTTAAGCCTTTTCACAGTGAGATCTATGCGATATGGCCGAGAAATGTAATTTTGATGTTAACTCCCAAACCGCTGCGCAGAAGTAAACCAAACTTCACCCAATAGTGTATTGTATCACAATCTAGTAGTTACATGTGGAAATTTGGTTCTAGGACATTTGATTTGAGCGCAATCCTCAAACTTAGGTCAAAAAAGCCATTTAAGCCTTTTCACAGTGAGATCTATGCGATATGGCCGAGAAATGTAATTTTGATGTTAACTCCCAAACCGCTGCGCAGAAGTCAACCAAACTTCACCCAATAGTGTATTTTATCACAATCTAGTAGTTACATTTGGAAATTTAGTTTTAGGACATTTGGTTTGAGCGCAATCTTCAAACTTAATTAAAAAAAGTCATTTAAGCCTTTTCACAGTGAGATCTATGCGATATGGCCGAGAAATGTAATTTTGATGTTAACTCCCAAACCGCTGCGCAGAAGTCAACCAAACTTCACCCAATAGTGTATTTTATCACAATCTAGTAGTTACATTTGGAAATTTAGTTTTAGGACATTTGGTTTGAGCGCAATCTTCATCCTTAATTAAAAAAAGTCATTTAAGCCTTTTCACAGTGAGATCTATGCGATATGGCCGAGAAATGTAATTTTGATGTTCACTCCCAAACCGCTGCGCAGAAGTCAACCAAACTTCACCCAATAGTGTATTTTATCATAATCTAGTAGTTACATTTGGAAATTTAGTTCTAGGACATTTGGTTTGAGCGCAATCTTCAAACTTAATTAAAAAAAGTCATTTAAGCCTTTTCACAGTGAGATCTATGCGATATGGCCGAGAAATGAATTTTGATGTTAACTCCCAAACCGCTGCGCAGAAGTCAACCAAACTTCACCCAATAGTGTATTGTATCACAATCTAGTAGTTACATTTGGAAATTTGGTTCTAGGACATTTGATTTGAGCGCAATTCTCAAACTTAGGTCAAAAAAGCCATTTAAGCCTTTTCACAGTGAGATCTATGCGATATGGACGAGAAATGTAATTTTGATGTTAACTCCCAAACCGCTGCGCAGAAGTCAACTAAACTTCACCCAATAGTGTATTTTATCACAATCTAGTAGTTACATTTGGAAATTTAGTTCTAGGACATTTGGTTTGAGCGCAATCTTCAAACTTAATTAAAAAAAGTCATTTAAGCCTTTTCACAGTGAGATCTATGCGATATGGCCGAGAAATGTAATTTTTATGTTAACTCCCAAACCGCTGCGCAGAAGTCAACCAAACTTCACCCAATAGTGTATTTTATCACAATCTAGTAGTTACATTTGGAAATTTAGTTTTAGGACATTTGGTTTGAGCGCAATCTTCAAACTTAATTAAAAAAAGTCATTTAAGCCTTTTCCCAGTGAGATCTATGCGATATGGCCGAGAAATGTAATTTTGATGTTAACTCCCAAACCGCTGCGCAGAAGTTAACCAAACTTCACCCAATAGTGTATTTTATCACAATCTAGTAGTTACATTTGGAAATTTAGTTCTAGGACATTTGATTTGAGCGCAATCCTCAAACTTAGGTCAAAAAAGCCATTTAAGCCTTTTCACAGTGAGATCTATGCGATATGGCCGAGAAATGTAATTTTGATGTTAACTCCCAAACCGCTGCGCAGAAGTCAACCAAACTTCACCGAATAGTGTATTTTATCACAATCTAGTAGTTACATTTGGAAATTTAGTTTTAGGACATTTGGTTTGAGCGCAATCTTCATCCTTAATTAAAAAAAGTCATTTAAGCCTTTTCACAGTGAGATCTATGCGATATGGCCGAGAAATGTAATTTTGATGTTCACTCCCAAACCGCTGCGCAGAAGTAAACCAAACTTCACCCAATAGTGTATTTTATCATAATCTAGTAGTTACATTTGGAAATTTAGTTCTAGGACATTTGGTTTGAGCGCAATCTTCAAACTTAATTAAAAAAAGCCATTTAAGCCTTTTCACAGTGAGATCTATGCGATATGGCCGAGAAATGTAATTTTGATGTTAACTCCCAAACCGCTGCGCAGAAGTAAACCAAACTTCACCCAATAGTGTATTTTATCATAATCTAGTAGTTACATTTGGAAATTTAGTTCTAGGACATTTGGTTTGAGCGCAATCTTCAAACTTAATTAAAAAAAGTCATTTAAGCCTTTTCACAGTGAGATCTATGCGATATGGCCGAGAAATGAATTTTGATGTTAACTCCCAAACCGCTGCGCAGAAGTCAACCAAACTTCACCCAATAGTGTATTGTATCACAATCTAGTAGTTACATGTGGAAATTTGGTTCTAGGACATTTGATTTGAGCGCAATCCTCAAACTTAGGTCAAAAAAGCCATTTAAGCCTTTTCACAGTGAGATCTATGCGATATGGACGAGAAATGTAATTTTGATGTTAACTCCCAAACCGCTGCGCAGAAGTCAACTAAACTTCACCCAATAGTGTATTTTATCACAATCTAGTAGTTACATTTGGAAATTTAGTTCTAGGACATTTGGTTTGAGCGCAATCTTCAAACTTAATTAAAAAAAGTCATTTAAGCCTTTTCACAGTGAGATCTATGCGATATGGCCGAGAAATGTAATTTTGATGTTAACTCCCAAACCGCTGCGCAGAAGTAAACCAAACTTCACCCAATAGTGTATTTTATCACAATCTAGTAGTTACATTTGGAAATTTAGTTCTAGGACATTTGATTTGAGCGCAATCCTCAAACTTAGGTCAAAAAAGCCATTTAAGCCTTTTCACAGTGAGATCTATGCGATATGGCCGAGAAATGTAATTTTGATGTTAACTCCCAAACCGCTGCGCAGAAGTAAACCAAACTTCACCCAATAGTGTATTTTATCATAATCTAGTAGTTACATTTGGAAATTTAGTTCTAGGACATTTGGTTTGAGCGCAATCTTCAAACTTAATTAAAAAAAGTCATTTAAGCCTTTTCACAGTGAGATCTATGCGATATGGCCGAGAAATGTAATTTTGATGTTAACTCCCAAACCGCTGCGCAGAAGTCAACCAAACTTCACCCAATAGTGTATTTTATCACAATCTAGTAGTTACATTTGGAAATTTAGTTTTAGGACATTTGGTTTGAGCGCAATCTTCAAACTTAATTAAAAAAAGTCATTTAAGCCTTTTCACAGTGAGATCTATGCGATATGGCCGAGAAATGTAATTTTGATGTTCACTCCCAAACCGCTGCGCAGAAGTCAACCAAACTTCACCCATTAGTGTATTTTATCACAATCTAGTAGTTACATGTGGAAATTTGGTTCTAGGACATTTGATTTGAGCGCAATCCTCAAACTTAGGTCAAAAAAGCCATTTAAGCCTTTTCACAGTGAGATCTATGCGATATGGCCGAGAAATGTAATTTTGATGTTAACTCCCAAACCGCTGCGCAGAAGTCAACCAAACTTCACCCAATAGTGTATTGTATCACAATCTAGTAGTTACATGTGGAAATTTGGTTCTAGGACATTTGATTTGAGCGCAATCCTCAAACTTAGGTCAAAAAAGCCATTTAAGCCTTTTCACAGTGAGATCTATGCGATATGGCCGAGAAATGTAATTTTGATGTTAATTCCCAAACCGCTGCGCAGAAGTAAACCAAACTTCACCCAATAGTGTATTGTATCACAATTTATTAGTTACATGTGGAAATTTGGTTCTAGGACATTTGATTTGAGCGCAATTCTCAAACTTAGGTCAAAAATGCCATTTAAGCCTTTTCACAGTGAGATCTATGCGATATGGCCGAGAAATGTAATTTTGATGTTAACTCCCAAACCGCTGCGCAGAAGTCAACCAAACTTCACCCAATAGTGTATTTTATCACAATCTAGTAGTTACATTTGGAAATTTAGTTTTAGGACATTTGGTTTGAGCGCAATCTTCAAACTTAATTAAAAAAAGTCATTTAAGCCTTTTCACAGTGAGATCTATGCGATATGGCCGAGAAATGTAATTTTGATGTTCACTCCCAAACCGCTGCGCAGAAGTCAACCAAACTTCACCCATTAGTGTATTGTATCACAATCTAGTAGTTACATATGGAAATTTGGTTTTAGGACATATGATTTGAGCGATATCCTCAAACTTAGGTCAAAAAAGCCATTTAAGCCTTTTCACAGTGAGATCTATGCGATATGGCGGAGAAATGTAATTTTGATGTTAACTCCCAAACCGCTGCGCAAAAGTCAACCAAACTTCACCCAATAGTGTATTTTATCACAATCTAGTAGTTACATTTAGAAATTTAGTTTTAGGACATTTGATTTGAGCGCAATTCTCAAACTTAGGTCAAAAAAGCCATTTAAGCCTTTTCACAGTGAGATCTATGCGATATGGCTGAGAAATGTAATTTTGATGTTAACTCCCAAACCGCTGCGCAGAAGTCAACCAAACTTCACCCAATAGTGTATTTTATCACAATCTAGTAGTTACATTTGGAAATTTAGTTTTAGGACATTTGGTTTGAGCGCAATCTTCAAACTTAATTAAAAAAAGTCATTTAAGCCTTTTCACAGTGAGATCTATGCGATATGGCCGAGAAATGTAATTTTGATGTTAACTCCCAAACCGCTGCGCAGAAGTATACCAAACTTCACCCAATAGTGTATTTTATCATAATCTAGTAGTTACATTTGGAAATTTAGTTCTAGGACATTTGATTTGAGCGCAATTCTCAAACTTAGGTCAAAAAAGCCATTTAAGCCTTTTCACAGTGAGATCTATGCGATATGGCCGAGAAATGTAATTTTGATGTTAACTCCCAAACCGCTGCGCAGAAGTCAACCAAACTTCACCCAATAGTGTATTTTATCACAATCTAGTAGTTACATTTGGAAATTTAGTTCTAGGACATTTGGTTTGAGCGCAATCTTCAAACTTAATTAAAAAAAGTCATTTAAGCCTTTTCACAGTGAGATCTATGCGATATGGCCGAGAAATGTAATTTTAATGTTAACTCCCAAACCGCTGCGCAGAAGTCAACCAAACTTCACCCAATAGTGTATTGTATCACAATTTATTAGTTACATGTGGAAATTTGGTTCTAGGACATTTGATTTGAGCGCAATTCTCAAACTTAGGTCAAAAATGCCATTTAAGCCTTTTCACAGTGAGATCTATGCGATATGGCCGAGAAATGTAATTTTGATGTTAACTCCCAAACCGCTGCGCAGAAGTCAACCAAACTTCACCCAATAGTGTATTTTATCACAATCTAGTAGTTACATTTGGAAATTTAGTTTTAGGACATTTGGTTTGAGCGCAATCTTCAAACTTAATTAAAAAAAGTCATTTAAGCCTTTTCACAGTGAGATCTATGCGATATGGCCGAGAAATGTAATTTCGATGTTAACTCCCAAACCGCTGCGCAGAAGTAAACCAAACTTCACCCAATAGTGTATTTTATCATAATCTAGTAGTTACATTTGGAAATTTAGTTCTAGGACATTTGATTTGAGCGCAATTCTCAAACTTAGGTCAAAAAAGCCATTTAAGCCTTTTCACAGTGAGATCTATGCGATATGGCCGAGAATTGTAATTTTGATGTTAACTCCCAAACCGCTGCGCAGAAGTCAACCAAACTTCACCCAATAGTGTATTTTATCACAATCTAATAGTTACATTTGGAAATTTAGTTCTAGGACATTTGGTTTGAGCGCAATCATCAAACTTAGGTCAAAAAAGCCATTTAAGCCTTTTCACAGTGAGATCTATGCGATATGGCTGAGAAATGTAATTTTGATGTTAACTCCCAAACCGCTGCGCAGAAGTCAACCAAACTTCACCCAATAGTGTATTTTATCACAATCTAGTAGTTACATTTAGAAATTTAGTTCTAGGACATTTGGTTTGAGCGCAATCTTCAAACTTAATTAAAAAAAGTCATTTAAGCCTTTTCACAGTGAGATCTATGCGATATGGCCGAGAAATGTAATTTTGATGTTAACTCCCAAACCGCTGCGCAGAAGTCAACCAAACTTCACCCAATAGTGTATTGTATCACAATTTATTAGTTACATGTGGAAATTTGGTTCTAGGACATTTGATTTGAGCGCAATTCTCAAACTTAGGTCAAAAAAGCCATTTAAGCCTTTTCACAGTGAGATCTATGCGATATGGCCGAGAAATGTAATTTTGATGTTAACTCCCAAACCGCTGCGCAGAAGTCAACCAAACTTCACCCAATAGTGTATTTTATCACAATCTAGTAGTTACATTTGGAAATTTAGTTTTAGGACATTTGGTTTGAGCGCAATCTTCAAACTTAATTAAAAAAAGTCATTTAAGCCTTTTCACAGTGAGATCTATGCGATATGGCCGAGAAATGTAATTTTGATGTTAAATCCCAAACCGCTGCGCAGAAGTAAACCAAACTTCACCCAATAGTGTATTTTATCATAATCTAGTAGTTACATTTGGAAATTTAGTTCTAGGACATTTGATTTGAGCGCAATTCTCAAACTTAGGTCAAAAAAGCCATTTAAGCCTTTTCACAGTGAGATCTATGCGATATGGCCGAGAAATGTAATTTTGATGTTAACTCCCAAACCGCTGCGCAGAAGTCAACCAAACTTCACCCAATAGTGTATTTTATCACAATCTAGTAGTTACATTTGGAAATTTAGTTCTAGGACATTTGGTTTGAGCGCAATCATCAAACTTAGGTCAAAAAAGCCATTTAAGCCTTTTCACAGTGAGATCTATGCGATATGGCTGAGAAATTTAATTTTGATGTTAACTCCCAAACCGCTGCGCAGAAGTCAACCAAACTTCACCCAATAGTGTATTTTATCACAATCTAGTAGTTACATTTAGAAATTTAGTTCTAGGACATTTGGTTTGAGCGCAATCTTCAAACTTAATTAAAAAAAGTCATTTAAGCCTTTTCACAGTGAGATCTATGCGATATGGCCGAGAAATGTAATTTTGATGTTAACTCCCAAACCGCTGCGCAGAAGTCAACCA